>NC_135215.1:26390819-26488319 GCF_052324685.1 Brachyhypopomus gauderio | reverse complement strand
TCGTCCTCCGCTGTCCTGTCAGAGAGAGGAGAGGACGAAGGGGAGACGGGTGGTGCTGACGTATCCTGTCCTTCTACACCACAAAACAAACCAACCAACCCCTAACAAAAGAATGTGACGATTGCACTCATATGGAGTATCAGGGTTTACCAAGAAAGCCTGTTGCAGTAAGACCTCGGTCTGGGCCGTGCGTGCGTGCGTGTAGGCAGGCACGCATTCGTGTACAGGTGAGGTCTGGGGAGTGCACTAGCGTGTTTGGAGCGGGTTTTGTGCCTCAGCTGGGATGTCGTCTGTCTCCACCCTACACCCTACACCCTGCACCCTACACCCTACACCCTGCACCCTACACCCTACACCCAGCCCGTTCCAAAGACTTCAATGGCAACGTTTCCCACCATACTGCCTATGAGCTCCGAAAACAAACAAACAAATCAATTGATGCTGTAAAACTGTTAAGCCAATCTTTTGTGGAGCTGACCAGTTTGTTACTTTAAAAAAAAAAAGATGAGACTTTTTCTAGGATCAGTGAGTGATCTGATACTTTTAGGTTACATTTCTTTTGATAACTGTATGCCTACAAAGTCAGTAGTGCGTCCCATATATTTCTACCATGTGAAAAAAATACTCCACTCCATTTCCTACCAGTAAGTGCTCCCAACCTGTAAGCCTGTGTTAGTTACGGTTGTCTGGGCGTCTCATGCCACCAAACGTTAATCAAGACCATTACCTGTTGCTGATGACCCTTAGCTTTTCAGTGGAGTGATCTCAGCCGGAGGATGATAGTGGTATGGAGCCGGCAGGCTGCCGAGCACTGGCCCCTCAGTGAATGTCATCTGGAATACCAACTACTCAAGTCAATTGGTTGGTTTTGGGTAGAAGTGTAAAATGCACACTGGGTGCTACATTTGCAAGGTTTTTAATATGCATGTTTTTTTTAAGCCATAACTTGCCTATATTAATAGTTTACTTTTTTACTATTTATGTACTGCCAAGTTCATCATTCTTGTTTTTTTGGGAGGGAAGGGGGTGCTCAGTATCTCATTACTTACTACAGCCAAAGCAAACCATCAGTGCAGGACATTTTCAGCAGTGTTGGACAGTTCCACCCCCCAGATGAAGTACTCGGTGATTCCAGTGACATGCCTCAAAGCGGGCAGGACGAAGAATACACAGGTCAGAATCCTTGACCCTAAAATCGCCACAAGCTTGTTAGATAATCTAGAACTGTCTGTATAGCTTATTTTTCCTGGAATCCTAATCTGTCTTAATTAGAATCTTTGGGATTGAACTATAGGACTGTTCCGCTTGACAACTGTGCTACGTTAGTACTGTTCCGCTTGACAACTGTGCTACGTTAGTACTGTTCCGCTTGACAACTGTGCTACGTTAGTACTGTTCCGTAGGCTTGGCTGTTTAAATGGACGTGATGTTGGAGGTCTCTAGCTCAGCCCATACAATACTGTAAACCATCATCTGTTTACACAATCATACACGAGTCAACAGTGATGTTAGTAAGATTTACACCATGTTGTACAAATACAAAACATCCATCTCCTTCCTTGTTTTGTTCACTGGTAGTTCCCTTACAACTGAAGTCAAATGTGTTTACTGCAGTATTTCCAAATGAGGTTGCTTATGCCATTCTTGAATAAATAAACTGAAGCAATTAAAATGTACGTTTTGTTGTGTTTAAATCAAGTGAAAATCTAATCTTTTATTTGGTCTTTAAACCTGAAATGATTTCTTGTAAACCATTTACAGTGTGTGACAGGATTACTCAAAGCATGCACTTCAAGATGTACAAAATGTTATTTGTCTTTATTTTAAAGTTCATGGAAGCAATGGCTTGAAACTCCACTGATAAATAAATTAACTAGTTTATATCAAATATTTTTTAAATGAGAAAAGTGGATGATGGCAGTCACTCAAGTGCTTGGTCAACTTGACACTACAGAAAAGCTGCAAAACATGAGTTTTACTAAAGCTACCAGCAGAGGGCAATGCATTGGCAGTATAGTGTAAGTTTGGCCCTCTAAAACTGAAACCATATCACATTTGGTCACAGGTATTTGCTTCAGAGTAATAAACCAAAGAAACTGTACAAGAGAAGGCCTAAAGCAGGAAAGGCATTTCTAAGCGTAATGGCTATTTAAATGTTAAATATACTGCATGACAATTTTTCTGTAGTGCTATTATATTTTAAAATACAGCATTACGTTATTACAGTAGGGTACTCAGTAGTCCTAATTCAATCACAGTAGTATTCATATTGACAAATAGTCACATATTGTCCAAACCTGTACAAACATAATTTTTTAATTTACTTGTGAAAATCCATAAAAGCTTTACAAATTTCCATGACCAATCTTGAGAAATATTCTACAAAAACCTTTCATAGCTTCTGGCAGTTGATGGCACTTAGTTATTCATAATGGAGCATCATCCTAAAGGTAGCTTATCCCCTTATAGACAAATTCATACTTATCAAACATTTGGCATGTTGTCATCTCGCCAAACACCATTTTTAGGTCATGCTGTGGAGCAGACAATGTCATTTATAGCACCTTAGTAACCATCATCCAACTTCTTGCTCATTCAAACTCCAAATTTCACTTCATTCCATTAACTGCCCTCATAAAGTTTCTGCTCTATATGGATATGGAAGGCTTCCTCTTACAGGTCAATAGTCTCACTGCAGACGCTAAGAGCATCTATCTGTCTGCACACGCTGATGAACTCCTCCTGCACGGAGTGATCAAACTCTGCCTGTCGCTCTAGGGTTTCCTGGGAGCTTTGAGTTCTGTGTGGTCTTTGCTGGCTGGCTGCTTGTGGGCCAGTCAAGCTTCCACTGAGAACAGGAGGAGGAAGGTTCTGTCCCTCTGGACTAGAGCACAGTACCAGAGAAGATCCTGCCAGAGATGATCTGTAGAGAGAGCAAGAGCTGGAACTGCCTCTCCAGCGCTCGGGAGATGAACAGCAAGAGGAGGACGCGGAGGGAGACGGGGAGGGAGTTAAGCCCAGCGAAGATGCATCCTGTTGGGGTTGAGCAGAGAAAGGGCCGTGGGGCAGCATCTCCACGCAGGAGGAGGTTCGGTACAAGCTTGGGTCAGGAGGTTGGGTGTCTCTGGGAGTCTGAGCGCTGCTGGAGCCTGTGTCCCTGCCGTCCAGGGAGTGGTCACTAGAGGCGAAAGGTCTCATAGGGCTGAAAAGGCTCATGGGAAATAGGGCCTCGCTGAAGAGTGCCTCGTCGATGCTGCGGCGCAGGTTGATGGGCGACGGAGGTCTCAGGTCCGCCGTGGAGTCGCTGGTGCAGGAGGATCCTACTGACGGAGCTCCGATGTTTGGCAGCGCATCAGGAAGGTCCAGGTCCAGGTCCCGGTATGCAAGCGCCCGGTTACTGTGGTACAAGAGGTCCAGTCCGTTCAGACTGCCCATATGCTCATCCACTAGCGTGTAGAGGGGCAGGCATTCCGTCTCGCCATGTCCGGCCGGGTCGCAGATCGCCAGCTTCTCCTGCTGATTCAGGGTCCACTGGTAGCTCCCAGGAATGATGGGCGATTTTGTTGCCAAGAGTTCCATCCAACAGCCGCCGGGTTGGGGGAGGTGGTCTGAGCAGTAGATGGGCTGCGATACCACCAAAGCCAGCGTGAGGCAGACGAAGGCTTCGCACACGCGACAGCTCAGCTGGAAGGTCCACCACGGCCAGGGCCCGAAGACCTCCACTCCTCCAGCGAGACCCAGCGCGTGCAGCATGGCGTAGAGCTGGAGTGCAGCGCAGGCCAGAGAAAAGATCGCGGAGAGAAACACTACGCCCGCAGCCCGGTCCCAGTCCTGGCTCTCGGCGAAGGGGCAGCGGTTGTAGCGCTCGGCCGGTGTCGGGGAGGTGTTGTTCAGATGGTAAATGTGCTTGGAGTCGGCTCGCACGTAGCAGTAGAACACGAAGTAGGCGATACATAAGAAAGCTGCTAGAGCCACGAAGACGCCTCTGGAGATCAGTGAGAGGAAGAGGCAGAGCGGCGCCCCCTGCTGGTCAACCCGAAGTAGCACGACTGGGCCAAAGGCAGCGGCAAAGTGCAGCAGGACCAGGCAGGCCAGGAAGCAGGGCCTCTGGAAGGCGGAGTAGGACAGCTGCATGCGGGAGCGCATGGACAGGAGGAGGAAAACCAGACCGAAGGCCGCAGTCATGCAGGGAAACGGGGCCTCGTATAACAGCAGCACCGCCTCGGTGGAGGCCATGCGGTCCTGGTGGCCGTACGCGTCATAAAGCAGCGCAAAAGCTCTAGTGCAGCCGGCACCGAGCAGGAAGAGGCTGACCAGAGCGAAATAGCCACAGCCTGAAGGGCAGCACAGAGGCAAACACAGCAGGTTAAGGGCGGAGGCCAGAGAGATTAGGCAGAACACGGCGCCCAGGCCGTAAACATGCGCCTCCCACGCCAAACCCCAGGACGCCATGGCACTGTTCCAGTCAGAATAGAGCGGTACAAACATGGGCAGGGATGGGAACATGACGGGACTCTGTGATTGGTTGCTGGAGGTGCTGCTTATATTGTCACCATTGCTGTAGTCAGTAGTGTATGTGGGGGCCCAAGGTCCACTGACGTTGCAGACTCCGGAGTATTTCACGTTGCAGTCCGGGAGAGCAGACTCTTGGGTCATAGTTGGCAGCCAGTCTTCAGACACTGTGGCAGGCACCCCTGGAACAGAAAGGGAGTTCATAGTTAGTCCAGTAAATAAGGAAAGCTGATTACGTGGGGCTTATTTATATTTGATATGTCGCTGCCATTTCTCAGATCAGACATGTTTTTTTTTTCCCCAATAGAACTCGTATCTCAGGGTTGAAAAATGAGGCAGGGATTGAAATTGGGATTTGCATTCAATTGGTAAATCGCTCTTCAGTATCTTACTATCTAGTCATAGCACTGTCACTCTTAGGGACATGCCTCATAGATGAAGAATTTACTACAGACTTTTGTGACTTTTGATAAAGACCTCAAAGGTGTCCAATCACTTTCTGCCAGTCAAATTTGGCATATCTAAGGACCCTTGGTTTTCCAATTTTAAAAAGAAATCTGGCAGAGTAGATCCCCTTGTTTTTATGACAGCTCAAGTATCTAGTATCTAGTCAACCTTACTAAATGCTTATTTGAGAGCTGGACCGCATAGCCAATTCCACAGCAAGGTCTTATGGTATGAGCTTGTGGAATTCAAGGCATGTGGGCCTGAGATTAGTCTTATTATGTTTATTAGTAACCTGTCAGCATACAGTATACCATCGGAGGGCAGTGTTGAGTCAAAGGTCCACATCAGAATAGGAGATTTACTGAGATTCCAGGCACAGGTCAAAGATGAGGGTATGTGTGGCTGTCTAATGTCCTTATCGTGCCATACGTCATATGCCCCAGAAGGCCTGTTTACAGTGGGAGATGAGGTAGCACAGGGAGCAAAGATTGAATAGACCAAGGCTGTGTGGGCTGAGACCACAAGCACTTAGACAGACGGAAGGAGACACAACATCTGCTCTTTCCATATAGACGTAATTGCGATCGAATCATTCGTGTCACAGAACGGCAGGGGCAAGCTGTAGTTTTGGATTTGGTGGCTTGGCACAGTCGCTGAAGAGTGTTACATATGTTAAGGCGATGACCAATGTGAGCACAGGCTCTGCTATGTCTCTGTGTTAAATGCTTTCAGCTGCGTGTGCCAATGTGCCCTCACACAGCAGTGACTTGTCCAGAAATAAAATCCTTAGATGAACGTAATTAAAAATACGTTTATAGATGGATATGTTTGCCTGTTCAGATGAGCCTTCTGTTGGGAAATATCTACTGTTCATGTTGCTTTGGTATTCCATCCTAAAAAAATGTTAGGAACATTTAGTTAGGAACATTCTTTTCCACACCAGTAACTTGGTGCTGCAAGCAGACTGCTGTCCATATACAACAGCCTCCTCTACACAGCAGAACAGAGCTGTAGCTGTAGAGCTGTAGCCATTGAACTGTAGCTGCACAGCTATAGCTGTAGACATAGAGCCGTTGCTGGCCTACTGTCCCATCAGATGCGTCATTACTGACCTAAAGGTACAGTGTCATTAACTGGTGTCCAATACATAAGAATAACACATAAAAGGTAGTACAGAGAAACCATCCACAGCTCAACATTTTGATGTTTATAGATTGTAATCTGTTATACATTGTTTATACAGATTATAAATGGTGAATGAGTTGTTCTTACCATATCTCATTTGAAGGTGTCTTTATTATTATTTATTTTTACATTCATTAGTTGGCTGTTTCCTGCTGCACCCAGAGTCACTTTCATTGTTTTCTATATGACGGTCCCTCTTTTAAAAAGGAAACCTTCCACGGTCCCTCCCAGAGGTGGGTTTGTTATTTTTGCACTGGTTTTCGCCTCCCTTACTGATGACCACCACTTTCCCTCAAAATAACTAGTGGGTTTAGTGGTAAAAAGTGCCATCTGTTTAGTATATGTGAGACTTGTATCATGCTAGGCTGAGAGAGGAGATTGGGCATGATCAACTCTGGCCCTCTCTGTGATTAATCACTTCAGTACTACATATTCAAAGCATATTTGAACAAACATGCTCTTGTCTTTAATGAGGAACATCATCATAACACATCTTTTCAGGAACTTACAGTAGATCTGTAACTCATAACCGTGTGCAGTGCTGTTATGTTCTATCAGTGGTCGAACATGGAGATCTACTGCCCAGGCATGGGCGTGCAGGCCAGTCTTGAAGCACAAGTCACTCTCCTCTGTATTTCTAGTACCAAGTGAAGCCAAGACCCGCCCACATTACGGAGTGTTACCACTTGAGTATGGAAGCACCTTTGCAGGCCAAATTTGAATCGATTGTAGCCCACGTCTGGGGCTTTCAAATGAGACCATGCCTGTGTCTCTGAAGCAGGACCCTGAAGTAGGACTGAGTAATTATGTTAGACACTTCATTTCAAAATGACTGGTTAGCCATTTTAGCTGTAAGTTAAATATAGGTTACCATGGAACCCTTTAATCTGCCAGTTCCATCATCTAATATGCAGCATGGCAGACTAAATGTAGAACTTTAGACAATTTTATTGATTCTGCAGATTCTTCAACCTCAGCTCTACCACACGTCCCATGGGAGCCATCTTGCCAAAATTTTATTTTGTCAGTAAATTTTAAAAATATTGCATGGTGCTCACTTCTCTGTCCCATGAGATGTCCTCACTGAAGGTGCTTGAGACATGTGTTTTGTATTTGATGTGTTATTTTATGGTAGGCATGCAAGATGTAAAATGAGATGCAATTAAATCAGTCCCCTGGTGTAGTAGCAGCGTTATTTCACTGTACTGATTTGGAGTGAAATGGAAGCAGGTGGAAATGATTATCCTAGCCTGATAATACGGGTGGTACTTCAGCATGAGGAACAACAGAGACAATGAACTAGAAAATGAGAACTAAAAAAAAGGTTCTGATTACATCTGTGCCTTCTGTTTAACCAAGTTATATAGCCTTTCTTTAAAAAGTGGCAATCCTATAATCTAAGGTAAGATGGAGCTATTTTGCTTTGCTGCCTTGGTGATCAATAGTTTTCCTGTCATCACTTGGTTTTGTTTGATTATCTAACAGGCCTGCGGGGTAATTCAGTCTCAGGGCGTCATGTCAGTCATCTGTCAGGACGGAGAAAAAAGCCTCCATCAGGATGTGGGTGTAACGCAGACCTGCCGCTGATAAGAGCGATTGTTGTTGTGGTCTCACTGCTTGTTTACCTTCGCCTGCCAATGGCCTCCAGCCTCAGAGGTGTGGAAAGCACAATGACCCTCTGTACTCCGGCCAGACATCATGCCTAGAGATCAGTCAAACCTCCCTGTGCCTCGCTTGGTTGGATGGCAGAATGGCAGGGAGTGTGGCAACTGTCACTACACAGACGAGAACAAAATGACGCGGGACACCAATCATAGCAGTCAAGTGTCACATGGGCACATGAGCTCAGGACCGAGCTGTGTTTTCCTTTCCTCCCATGTTATGATTAGAAGACTGTATGGTGCTCTGGGGACAGGACATGGCAGGGAGTGGACAGGAAGTGAGGGGAGGTCTCAACTTATCCACGGGGGGTTCCATGGCCCTTAGCCCATGATGTTGGCCTTGGTAGGTCTACGTGTCCTCTTTGGTTTGACTGCATTTGAAGAGAAAGTGGTTGTAGTTTGGGTGGTGATGCAAAATATTGGTAGGCATTAGGTGCAGAGGCTGGAAACATTTAAGTTCAGTCGTGAGTTCTGCATTGCTGTCTGGACCGAATACAGTCTCTCTGTGAAGTTGACTGGAGCTAGTCTGATTAGCGGGGCCCCCCACGCACACCCTATCAAGGAGACGATTGGACTGAGTCATAAATCCCAGCATTTCATGTGCCTGTGGACATTTGACTCATCAAAAGGCTATAATTCATTCTGGAATTGAAAAATCCCTCTGCGCTCCGTCAACACAGCATTAAAGCTAAACCATCATCCAAATGTAATATTGTTCTCTTATTACACAGTCTCAGTGCTATGCCCATTGCTGCCTAGCAATCACTGGCCCAGTAAGCAGAGGTGACCTCTCACTTCTGCTCTGGTGCTCTAGTTTAACACTCATAATTTTAATACCGCCTGTCTTTCACACCAGGCAACTGGTTCGTGTTTCGTGTACAGCCCCAGTTCTTGAGAAGATCTTACGCTTTTGAAGATCACTGCTGCTGGCCTCTTTTACTATGTTTCAAAAAGACCTTAATTTGGTTTGGAAGCCTTTATCTCAGCTTGTAGTAGCAGTGTTTTATTGATAACTGAATGATAAATGGCAGGTGATTTCAAAGATAAATGTTTTCATTTTCACATGCTTGCATACAAATGTTGCTCGTGAAGGAACTTAATCCTTCGCATGCACTAATCGGCGGTTCACAGGGAGACGACCACAGACGTCCCACCTGGCTGGTGTCGTGCCAACAGCAGTCTGCTCTCTGAGGCATACACCGCTGTGCCGTCCCGCTGGGCTGAGGCTCGCGTGTGTTTTATCTGCACAGCTTCTCTGTCAATGTCCTCCTCTCCGTAAGGACGAGTGGACAGCGTGACAGCTTCATACGTATTGTGGAGACATGTGCTCTGTTAGCTCGGAGGACCCGTTGAAGGAGGCAGGAATGCCATTGAATCCCAAACGCGCTCTTTCCCTCGAGACAAGTGGTGTACCAAAAGCACTGTGCGGATACGTACGTAAGACTCATTGCTAATTGCTTAAGCTCCTCTACCCAAAAGACACTACCACAACTATTTTTAGGGCTGTTTGGACAAAACTGCGGCTATTTTTGATGCTTCATGCAACGGATCAAGTACACGTCCACAGAAGTTAGGTCCGGCCCAAATGTGGCACGTTTGTCTGTCTATTAATGGAATTGAGGTTAGTCTACTGAATCCTCAGTGAGAAAGTGGGTTAGGAGCCACCACAGAGAAGCTGGATCTGAGATGTGCCTCAAGAGGTGACCTCTCCAAACCACGCACATCTGTCTCAGTGCTCGCCGTTTTGCTGTCACCCAGCAAATGTTTCATTGCACATTTCTGCCTTTTCAGCTTGGTGTTCGGACTAACGGTTTGCTTGTTATTTAAGGGGAACTGGGATGTGGGTGAAGATGCCCCCACCCAATAGCTGCCTCGGCTGCTTTTGGAAGCAATTACAGTCAGGTAAGGAATGGTGAGATTGGATTCAGTCAGCCACATCGCACAGGCAGATTGCAGTCAGAGGTGGTTACAGACCGATTTTTATATCGGATGGATCTGGGGGATAACAGGATGTATGTTCAGGAAAAATAGACAACCCAAAATGCCAGCCAGTGTGACCTAATAACAATTAGAGCAGTGATAGTGATACAGTTTGGAGAGCTCTAGACGGTACGGGGTAAAGCTTAGATGCTGTAATTTATGATAGTCCTAAGTTGATCCCAACAAATACTGTATTCAGTTAAGCTCTGCATTAACTGAAGTGCTGCTTTAAAGAAATACCCCAGTGTTTTACAGCCTGATCTCTATGTACTTAATCCAGTATGTGGTCGATTACCACAATAACTTGATATAAATCCCTGTACTTAGATAAGATCAGAAAGAAACACAACAGCCTTGTAATGGAAGTCTGAGGGCTGTTGTTGAGGAGGTGTTGCATCAACCATCCTCATCTTTAATTAAAAGTGTATTTTGAGACACTGGATTTTTTTACCTTTCCTAAGTACAGGAACACATGTTGAAATGTTGACCATATGATATAGTTAATAAAGGTTAGATTGTGAAACACTGGAGTATTCCTTTAACTAGACCTGTTAGCTTGCTAATCGAATGGTCTAGCTTCAGTGTACACTCTGTGTGGCCTTTTGTTTTTAAAAGTGTGATTTATTTCAAAATTGATAATATCTTAAATACTCCATCCATTGTCTTTACCACTTAATCCTGCTAGTTGGGGTCACAGGGGGGCTGGAGCCAATCCCAGCTTCATCAGGTAAAGGCAGGACACACCATGGACAGGTCGACAGTCCACCATATGGCCAACAGACACTCACTCCTATGGGCAATTTAGAGTGACCAATCAACCTAACACACATGTCTTTAGACTGTGGGGGTAAACCAGAGTACCCAAAGAAAACCCACACAGGCACAGGGAGAACATACAAACTTCACACAGAGCAGACCAGACCAAGAATGTTCCTTTAACAAAGTCAGAAATAATACCGGAGTTTCATTTCAAGCCCAATACTACCACCCGTGCAGCTTTTGCATATTTTTCAGTGTTCAGAAGCTACATTTTGATATTTAATTATTTGATGTGTTTGATTCATTACAATAATTCACAGCCTGAACCTTACAATAGAGCTCTAGCCATTTAGATTTAACTTTGTTAATTGTGTTAATATTTGCTGAAACAAACAGGCTGACCTGTGGTCCCCATTGGCGTGTTGCTGGTGGGGGGCGGGGTCGATCCTCCGCCTCTCTCCTCCGCTGTCAGGACAGTGGGCTCTTCAGCAGTCCTGTCATCCTTTTCCAGTTGACTTCCTGCTTGTAACACAGAGGATACATGGCTGAAGCTGTCGCACCTGGGAATGTCTTACTTTGTGTGGGGAGGCTTGCTATTAGAGGCATGGAGCCATGTAGGAGAGTTGGTGAGATAAGGCAAAAGTGGGCGGTAGCATGTTTTCTAACCCAGTTCTGTCAAGGTAATCGCTCTAATGCACTTAGAAAGCTCTAGAAATGGTTCCTACCATTTAGTCACTTTGTGTGTGTGTATGCGTGTGCACATACTTAGGTGTTTGCGTGTGTAAGTGGCTTTCCGCACATCATTATGTCTCTGATACTGAAGCCTACTGAAAATGCAGGTATACACAAAGTATGAGACAAGTATTTGTTCTTTCTCTCGCCCTTAAATAGAGTTCAAAAGGCAGCTGCATCAACTTCAGCTCACACATTCAAAGTCTCGTCTTTTAAAGCTGTTCTCAGCTTGTCATTATGTTGGAAATGAAGCCTATTTCTACCTGTCACGGTATAGCCCCTGACTCTCCCTCTGGGCAAGTGTTTGTGTTGGTTTGTATATGGTCATATCCGTGTGTGTCTTGGTGTGTGTGTGTTTGTCTGTGTCGTTTGTGTTATTGTTATTGTTATGCGCTACACTTGTGTCTCGTTCTCAACAGTTCTCACCAGTTCTCATCAGTTCTCATCAACTATGCATGTTGTCTGTGTTATTTGTGTTTCTGGACTAGTGTTTGTCTTCGTACCGCCATTGTGTTTTGTTCATATAATAAACGTTGATTGTTTCGAGACGCTCTCTGCTCTGCATCCTGCTACCACAAGCCTGCACCACAGTACCTTTTATTCACTCTTCACTTCTCGCACTACACTACCTTTCATTCACTCTTCACTCCTCACACCACACTACCTTTTATTCACTCTTCACTCCTCACACTACACTACCTTTCATTCACTCTTCACTCCTCACACTACACTACCTTTCATTCACTCTTCACTCCTCACACTACACTACCTTTCATTCACTCTTCACTCCTCACACCACACTACCTTTTATTCACTCTTCACTCCTCACACTACACTACCTTTCATTCACTCTTCACTCCTCACACTACACTACCTTTCATTCACTCTTCACTCCTCACACTACACTACCTTTCATTCACTCTTCACTCCTCACACCACACTACCTTTCATTCACTCTTCACTCCTCACACCACACTACCTTTTATATTCACTCTTCACTCCTCACACCATACTACCTTTCATTCACTCTCAATCACTCTTCACTCCTTGCACCACACTACCTTTTATTCACTCTTCACTCCTCACACCATACTACCTTTCATTCACTCTCAATCACTCTTCACTCCTTGCACCACACTACCTTTTATTCACTCTTCACTCCTCACACCACACTACCTTTCATTCACTCTTCACTCCTCACACTACACTACCTTTCATTCACTCTTCACTCCTCGCACTACACTACCTTTCATTCACTCTTCACTCCTCACACCACACTACCTTTTATTCACTCTTCACTCCTCACACCATACTACCTTTCATTCACTCTCAATCACTCTTCACTCCTCGCACCATACTACCTTTCATTCACTCTCAATCACTCTTCACTCCTCACACCACACTACCTTTTATTCACTCTTCACTCCTCACACCATACTACCTTTCATTCACTCTCAATCACTCTTCACTCCTTGCACCACACTACCTTTTATTCACTCTTCACTCCTCACACCACACTACCTTTTATTCACTCTTCATTGAAGAGAATGTGTCACTCACCTTTCACACTGACAACAGTGAAGAGAAAACTGAAATAATCATGACATTATACCTGCTGCTTACTGACTTCCAGAAAAATGGCTTTCGAGATTATTGCAGAACCGGGTTCAATTTACAGGCATACTGTTTTTAAATATGTCAGGAAGCATGTGAAACAAATTTGCCATACTTTAAACTAGCATGTGCCGATCACGATTTGGTGAGTGTGTATAGATAATGGGCTTATTTTTAGCACTGTGCACACATTCTCCTGGGAAATATAAAATACACACACTCACACACGCACATTAACACCATCAACAAGCCTCACACACACACATCCATAAAGTCACGTTATGCGGCAGATTTTCTTCGTGCGAGCGTATTTTCAACGTGGACTTTGAGCGGCGGAATACATCTGCTCGGGTTCCTGACGTTCCTCCTTTGCTGATGCTCCCCTTCCTGTATTTGCTGTCATTTGCATAAGTAACCACCTGCACCAAGCCGGGCTGAGCACTAACGAGAGGAGAAGCTGGGGGTGAGGCTATACTCGTGTGTGTGTGTGTGTGTGTGTGTGTGTGTGTGTGTGTGCATGCACGTCCCTATATTTTTCCCCCCTGCTCATTCCATGCTACAGCAGCTAAACTGTCCAACACTGCTGGCCTGTGGAAGGTTCCTCTCTGCACCTTGTTGCCCAAAAACACCGCGAGGGGACACAGAGCGTGTCCCACAATAACACACGCATCAGCTGTCACCACCATTACATGTCTGTTATTGCATATTGCATCTTGTATAACATGGGTACGAATCTCTCACAATAGCCCAGGTTTCATGACTGGAAGTGGACGGTAAAAGTGGCTGGGCAAAGGCCTGTGTGTGTGTGTGTGTGTGTGTGTCCTCACACTGCAGTCTGGGACGAAGGCCTGTGTGTGTATGTATGTGTGTGTCCTCACACTGCAGTCTGCGACAAAGGCCTGTATGTCCTCACACTGTAGTTTGGGACAACTGGTATGTTCATATCCACTATGAACATATATTCATATCTGCTTTAAGTTTATTGCTTTCATTTGGACAACTTTACATGTAAAATATACATATTCTTTATATGAAAAATCACAGCCAGCGTTGAAGAAAGATACGCCTGGAGGTACAAGTCAGTGTTGAATATTTGCGTAATATGGCTTATTTGAATTATACTAGCTGTGTGATATAATGCAGAAAATGTGACCTTAAGGGGAAAAAAATCTATGTGGTAAACTAATAATACGAGTGTATGCCTTGCGATGTATCACCGCTATGTCAATGACCAGTGCAGTTTCTGCACCGTGGTGTGTGTGGTGTGACTGATGGGGCCGTCACCCTGCCTTGCTCTTGTGATATTTCGGGATGCGAGACTCGGCTCAGCACTGACTCAGGCACAAGGAGACGCCTCCAGCAGTACTGCTGTGTTGGTCTTTCCATGCCAACACATCAGCCACTGTCACTACACACTCACTGCTCTTACCTAGTATTGGGAGTGATCTGACATCACAGCAGTATGGCCACTCGGTGACCAACCAGGACGAACCAGTGGATAACAGGAATGGAGCATGGATGGCCAGTTAGTTTGTAATTGCATAAATGTCTAAAATGTACTTATAAGATACAGTTGTGATCAAATTTATTCAACCCCCAATGCTGCGAAGGGTTTTATGGAATTCAGTGCACATTTGTAATTGTGTTCATAATGAAATCTTACAAGGACTTGTTAAAGAACTAAATGCAACTAAGATAGCATCAATTTTTTTTGTCATAAAGTATTAAATGGCCTTTTTGTGATTTCTTCATTGACACAATTATTCAACCCCTTTACGACTACCACTCCTAAGAACAGAGGTTCATTCCAGTGTTTTCCATCAGGTATTGAAAACATCTGTGGATGTCAACGAGCAGCAATCAAGCATGATAAGCACCAATTAGGCAGATTTAAAAGGACTGTGATACTCAGCTCCTTCTAGACATCTACTGGTGTGTTTCCAAGCATGGTGAAGGCAAGAGAATGGTCCCAGAAGACAAGAGAAGAGGTTATTGCTCTTCACAAGAATGGCAATGGATATAAAAAGATTGCGAAGTTGTTAAATATTCCAAGAGACACTATCGGAAGTATCATTCGCAAGTTCAAGTTAAAGGGCACAGTGGAAACGTTACCTGGTCGTGGCAGAAAGAAGATCCTGACCGCGACTGCTGTGCGCTACCTGAAGCGTAATGTGGAGAAAAATCCCCGCGTGACTGCTAAGGAACTGAAAAAAGACCTGTCAGATGTGGGCACTGAAGTTTCAGCTCAGACAATAAGGCGCGCACTGCATAACGAAGACCTCCATGCCAGAACGCCCAGACGCACCCCCTTGCTGACTCCAAAGAACAAGAAAAGTCGACTGCAGTATGCCAAAAGTCATGTGGACAAGCCACAAAGGTTTTGGAACAGGTTTTGGAAACTAAATTAGAACTGTTTGGGACAATGGACCAGCGCTATGTTTGGAGAAGGAAGAACCAGGCTTATGAACAAAAGAACACCTTGCCTACTGTGAAGCATGGCGGGGGGTCAATTATGCTTTGGGGCTGTTTTGCTTCTAATGGTACAGGAAAGCTTCAACGTGTGCAGGGTACCATGAATTCCCTTCAGTACCAGGAGATCTGCGGCTTGGGAGACGTTGGACCTTCCAACAGGACAATGATCCGAAGCACACATCCAAGTCCACTAGAGCATGGTTGAACATGAAAGGCTGGAACATTCTAGAGTGGCCATCGCAATCACCAGACTTAAATCCAATTGAGAACCTCTGGTGGGACCTAAAGAAGGCAGTTGCAGTGCGCAAGCCTAAGAATGTGACTGAACTGGAGGCTTTTGCCCATGAAGAATGGGCTAAGATACCCATAGGTCGCTGCAAGACACTTGTGTCAAGCTATGCTTCACGCTTGAAAGCTGTCATAACTGGAAAAGGATGTTGTACTAAGTACTAAAAAATAATGTCACTAGGGGGTTGAATAAAACTGATAATGATGTGAGCACAGTAAAGACATTTGTGGTTATTCCATCATAAATATTATGTTATGTTTGTCTAATTTATAAGTGCCTCTTTGATATAATTGTAAATAAGATGACTGAAATGATCAAAATCAATGTCAAACTGGCCAAAACACTTTATTTCAGTGGGGGTTGAATAAATTTGATCACAACTGTAAATATGCTAATTAGACAGTGATCAAGTAGGATCAAGTAAGGTGTTCCTAACAAAATGGCTGGTGATTGCATTATGCCTGCATCACAAAAGTGTGAAGTTAGGCACCCTAGTCTTCCTAGGTTACATCAGGCCACTTCCAAATCAGAATTACGAGCGGCTGATGGTACGTAGCGCTGTGACATCCGTCATGCGCGGCGACGTTGTGCCGCATGTGGTGGAGCTCCGTGAGCTGCAGAGGGCCATTTAGATGATGACTGATGGGCTTCCAGAGGTCATTTGTCATTCCTGCTTGCTTCACTTCCCCCTTCCCCCATCTCCCCCTCCATTACCCCCTCTCCCTGCCTCCACCCCGCCTCCACCCCGCCTCCACCCTGCCCTTCATTAATAAAGTGGGATTAGATCAGAATGTGTAATTACATCCCCTACGCTGCTGTGTGGCTGCTGCCAGACCTCTCTCTTCCCTGCTGGTCGGCCACAGCTGGGAGGGAGAGAAGTGCATAATCCGAGCTTCATCACAATCAGGTTTACATTTTCGCATAGTTTTGGTGGAACCATACAGATTCCTCTACGGGTCAAGGAGCTGCTTCAGCACAGCCATGAAAATGAACTCACCGCATTAGCGTGTGAGGATTAGAGCATTAGAGCGTCACAGTCACACCGGTCACAGTGCGTGTGTACATGCAGAGAAGCAGAAAGACAGTGGAGTAATGTGCATAGCTTATCTCCGCCGTCAGCCTCACTCCATGAATAATGTTCTACAGAGCCCATCACAAGGGTTGTCATGACAACATCATACTATTCACTCTGCATCCCTAACTCCCACATAGTTAAATGATCCTTACGTCCAGCCTATCAGCTTGCTAGGAAACATTTCTGGTGACTTTGAAGCAGCTGGGTGATATGTGATCCTCATCTGTGAATGGCTGTAAAAACTGCTTAAAGTAATCAGTATGTTATTGTGAGTTTTTAAGTTTTCCATCATGGGCATTATGAACTAAATCATGTTTAGATTAAGAACATTTTGATTCCTCACAATTTTGAACTCTTCATCCGCTGAAATGCAGTTGTGCTTCTCCCTAGATCCAGAACTTAGAAGGGGCCTTGGAATAGAGACACTTCCCTGCCATCCTCCTGACGGCATAACCCTGTGTCTTCTCTCCTCCCCCTCTTCATGTCTGCTTCTGTAACCCCTCCCCCCTTCCTGACCCTCATGCTCCTCTCGTCTCCCCCTCCAGACGTCCCCCTATTTCAGCCCGCCTGCTCCTTCACTCCCCCCCTCCTCCATTAATTGACCTTCCCCAACACGACGCCTACCAAGACTGCTGGCCACTGTTCAGTGTGCTGCTGCCTGCATCTTCAAAGAACAAGGTGACTCAAGCAGCAGTCAATAACATGCGCACACACACACACACACACACACACACACACACACACACACACACACACACACACACACACTTATGCGGGGGGACACAGCTGAAAATATGTTCTGGTTGCATTTCCTGCTGAATTTGCTATATCACTACTCTTCTGGTGGAAAGGCATGACACCTGCAGTATGGTTTAAGGCTTCACGTGCTCATCACTTTCAGCAGTCGCATAGTCTGTTAAGTCAGTCATTGTTGTATGTGTATGTGTATATGCATGGAAGTGAACACACACACACACACACACACACACACACACACACACACACACACACACACACACACTAATGAGCACAGAAGAAAAGTAGAAAAAAAACAGATAAAACAGCTCTTCTGTTTCTGCCCCACATCTCTCTCCAACAGAGAGTAGTAATTTCTCACACTTATACAAACATGCACACACACACACACACAAACACACACACACACAAATCCTTTCCTGGACATGGCCCATTTCTTTAAGGAGAGAATTAAATAGCATTAGAGAGAGAGAGGGGGGGAGAGAGGGGGGAAGAGAGAGAGAGAGAGAGTTGGCCTGATGAAAAAGAGAAGAAGAAATAAATTGAAGAAAAAGACAGAACAGGCTGTGAATTCAAATGAATTCACCATAGGAGGACCAAAACATGGACAGGAGTGCCTTGCAGCTAAAGACAAAAGAAAACTAACAACAAGGAGGGGACATTACTGAGAATGAGACCACCAGAGAGAGAGAGAAAGAAAGAGAGAGTGGGGGGGAGGGGGGGTGTCTAAATAGCAAGTGCGTTATGTTCAGCATCTTTGAACAGGCTGCAAGGGGAACCAGATCATCCCCCAGGATTCACTGCTGTATGACTGAACCTCCATGTGAATACTGATAACAGGCCTTTGCCGAGATCCACCGGGAGAACGCAGGGACGAATAGGTGAGGGGGACGATACAGTCCCTGTAAAACCGCCTAGTTGGCTACTTCCTCGGTATACTGCCTGTCAGGCAATCCCAAGCTATATTGTGATCCTTCACACTTCTATTAATCATACATATTGTCAGAGAGATGGACAGCCGTGGCCTTCACTCTTCAGGTGAAGGTGCTGTTTGATTATGTTGTTGCATTCACTGGCTGCTGCTCCTGTTGCTGGCGTGGGCTACAGAGATCTCTCAAATGCGCTCTATTTTCAGCGTTAATCATGTTGTATCAAGTACATCCACACCATTACAAGGTGACTTGAGACTTGACCGTTTGCTTGGAGATTGATGATACAACACTGAAACTACGAGCCTGTGTCCTGTAAGGCTGTCTGAGTTCGAAGGGGCGTGTTTGTCTCACTCCTTTGACACTGGGATGTATCTTTGTGTGTCCTTGGTGGGGAGGAGGGGTGTTCCTGCATTAATTATGCATTCAGACGTGGTTTATAGGGTAAAAGGGTAGGGCCAAAATTGTACTGCATGGTCCTATGTAGTGGAGGCAATGATTTTTGCATTTACTTCAGCCTCAGTGTTTGGGTCCCACATGATTTCAAGTTGAACTGATGATACTTGTGACCAGAACAGACCTACAGCTTCAGGTACAAGAACATTGTATTGTTCATGAACATTCAGTGGAAACTGATGGGTTAGTAGAAAATCATTATTATTCAACAGACTTTGAAACAGGCAGAATAATACGTGTAGTTAAATAAATTTCTCCTTTAAAGTAATGCTAACATTACTAACAAGCCATATCAAACACTCATTTCACAGTGTCATATTTCAGTGTCATCAGCAATCAATACATTCTTCCATCAGATGCCTGGAGACAATTTCACGGGTCATTACTGTATTGACTTTGGTCATTCACCAGGGCTGCATCTCAATAAGAGCCCAAGCAGGGCTGGATTATGCTGGCTTACCTCCTAATGATGAAATTGTGGTTAAAGGAGTGAGAGTTAAATTTGGGATGCCTGCCAACCCTCCACCCTCCGTCGTGCTTGTGGTGGGTACTAGGCGCTGAGTTGCGGTAGCAGTATCCCTGCTGGTGTCTGCGGTCCCTAGATCACGGTGTGCGGTGGCGGCTGTGACTGGATCCTCCTCCGTCTTGGTGTTGGCAGAGGCCTCCAGACCAATGCCCAGACCAGACAGAGACTGCGTCACACCTTCGCTGGGCAACCGAGTTGGAATAGCCGACTGTTCTGTCGTGGTTGTTGGCTGTGCGGCGATTGCTGGCTGTGTCATGGTTGCTGATGTCGTCATGGACCTGGGCACTGGGGACGTTGGTGACGTTGTCGTGGACCTGGGCACTGGGGACGTCAGTGATGTCGTTGTGGACCTGGGCACTGGGGACGTTGGTGACGTTGGTGAGCCGGTGGTCGTGTTGTTTTTGGGCCGTTTGGTCTCAGCATCTTGCTGTTTGACAGCAAATGACAGCGAGCTGCTCCTTGGGATTAGCTGCGTAGAGGACGATGGTTGCTCTTGCGTGGAGCTCAGAGGCAGTGCCGTGGATGAAAACCTGTCTGTGGGTGTTCCTTTGTTGTTAGGCCAGAACTCGAGGTCATAGTTGGAGTCAGGCTTCTGCAAGGGTTTAGGTCTCTCGGTGTGTGTCTCTCCCCCGAGCACCTCACCTGTGGGTGGTCTCTTTCCCCTCAGTGGCTGCACAGTGCCTACCTGAGCACTGGTGGCTGGAGTGTCTTCAGACCAAGTTGAGCTTATCTGTTGGGTGGGGCTTGTGATTACCTCCACAGACACTACATCACCTCGTGTGGTGACATCTGAGCTGCTCGGTGGGCTCTCCATTGTTGAGGGTGCCATGGTGGTGGCAATTTGGGCCTGGCTGGCCTCCGCCGACGAGCTCCAGGGCAGCGTCAGAAGCGGAAAGGACAGTTTTGGCTGTGGTATCCAGTTCCAGTAGGACTTTGAGGGTGCCTGCCCCCGTGGTTTTGCTGTGGGTTTGAAGGTGCTGAATGCTCCGGTGCTAGCGGAGCTGAAGAGCAGAGGAGAAAAGCCAAGCAGCAGTGCTGAGCCCAGGAGAAGCATGCTGCCTGCCTTTGTCTGTGCACAGTCCGCAGGTCACATAGCGTCCTCCATCCTGAAACCCGCCCGGCAAACTGGGTCTCACAGTAACCTAAAACACATGTATACAAAATACATTGAAATATCAACTTTCATCCATATTTTTTTCCTAATACACCACTTCTACCAAATTATACAATTTGAACATAAAATTATCAAAATCAGTAATTTAAATGAGTTCTTAACTAATTCTGATAAACTAGTGTAACTAGTAGTGTTTTTTTTGGGGGGGGGTGGGGTTTATAATCAGCAATGCTTAGTTTTCCAACAAGAGTTTGGTGGTCACATAGTGTCTTTCCTTCCTATTGTGACAACCGTCCGTGTTCTATTGATGCTGTAGATATACGGCGCTCCCTGTGACTATGAATAGACGGATGGAGGTCCTGGTGCGTGTTTGGTGGTTGGGTGAGGGGATGCATATAATCCCGGAGCTTTCTTGGACTGATGGGCTAATTTAGGGTTTCAAAGCCAATGCGATGCACTGTTGCCTCAGTGAAGTGAGTGTAGCACCAATGGAATTTCTCTCTCTGGTTTCAACCTAGAGAGAAACCTGGGTGCTATGACCGGCCTTCCAACTCTCCCAATCTACATCCTGTCTCGCTCTTTGTCTGTCCCTGCCCCCTCTCCTTCTGTCTCCCCCTCTCCATCTCTCTCTCCACCACAATTGATTTGTTATTTAAACTGGGATAAACTGTCTGAGCCCTCCCACTAGGAACAACATCAGATTGTTCTCAATCTGCAAATAGAGAGGCAGCCATTTTAAACCTCTCTTCTCTTCCACCACCTTTGCTCCTTCCTTTAATGTCTCTCTCCAACTCCCTTGGTGACCTCACTGATTCGTGAGCCCAGATTTCCGTGTCGCCATGGATGGATAATTTGCCTCTCCTCATCATCTTCATCTCAAAGATGACCTTTATCAGGGGCCTGGCTAAAGATATACAGTAATTTTCTGATCACTCTGTTATTCTTCGGACAACACTGAGCTTTCAAAGCTAACCAGCTCTGGGACAATGGGGGCAGCGTCAGATGGACGGATTTGAGAATCCTTTAACAAACATTTCCAAAAGTCCCTATGATGTTGCTCTGTCTGTCTTTCTCTTTGTCTCTGTTTCTCTCTCTCTCTCTCTTGGTGAGTAAAAATAGATATATACACCTAACAACTATCTTATTAGGAAGATTTATTTTATGATAAATAAATTTTTAGTGTGTAGTTAGAGATTATATCTGTTTTAATGCAGAGTGTGTGTTGGCTATTCTCCAACTCTTCATCAGTATCTCAGCTTGTTCAGGTGACGGGGACACTGTCACGGGGACACTGTCACAGGGACACCATATTAGTCAAGCACCATATTGTCACCTTGGGTGTGAGGGGGGTAAGACACGAGCTTCACTTTAGTTTTCACTTTGGGTTTTATTTGATGGTTTTATAGAACTACAAACGCAGAACATCTACCACAGGAAACGGTATTACAAAGACCGACCAACAACACACACACGCACACGCACACACACACGCATACATGCACACACGCACACAAAGGAGGGGCGGCTACTGTGATACATAAACTATACACCAGTTATAACCAAAGGTTTTAAAGCTAATGCAGTAACAGATCTATATGTCGTTCTATATGGGGGTATATCTGTAGACATTCCTGCTCTTTAAGCATGTTGGACTCTAGAATCCTGTGAATGGTTTGTCTGAATTCAGTCAGGATTTGACATTCTGTACAGTTCAGTGTCCATCAATGCTCCAAATCTAAAATGAAGGAACTGTTAGGAAGCTTATCCTCATCTCTGACAATGCTTATATTATGTGGTGAGCAGGAAAGATGCCAATAAATATTTATGAATTGTTGGAATACTATATGAGTGAAAGTAAATGTTACTGGTCTCTCTCCCTCTGTCTGTCTCTGTCTTTCTTTCTCAGAGCCATTTGGTTTGACTGTTCTCTAATGAAATGCATTCCCTCAAGTGGAAAAGAGTGCTAGACTCAAAAAGAGTCCAGAAGAGGTGGAGAGGAAGAAAGCTGGAGACGATCAGGCTAAAGAAACAGATCAAGAGAAATGAATTTCTTCTTTTCTGTAATCCTTCACTAAGTGTCTTGGGACTTCATTTAGAGAATTTTTTTCTTATGTCTTAAGATACGTCATCTCTTCATAATATCCACTTTTCTTACACACTTATGTTTGCCTTTCGTACAATAAATTATGTTAAACTCAGCCATGTCATGGGACCTTAGTGCTTGATGTGCCCTTCTCTTCCAAGGGCGATTCATGAGGTCACAGTTAAACTGCTTGCATGCTCACGTGGGCGTTTGCCATCTGGAGTGAATTACATTTTGAATGCAGCGACTTCGCCTCACAATGAAGATCAATCAGTGATTATTGACTTGGCGCTACTGATTTATGAGCTTTGGGGTGATCAGTGATGCTGGGGCTGAAAAGGGGAAAATCTATGACAACAGTTTGAAGAGAAGGAGAGATGGAGGAGTCTGACAAGCAGACCGGATAGGGGGTTTTCACTATGTGGTGGGTTTAGAACGAATTTCTATCACTAAAGCGTATTGCATGTTGATTGATTGACTTGTCACAACACTACTTACATCTAATAGGACCCTGTAAGTGAATAGAGCTGTGTAGAATCAATGGTGTACTAATAGGCTGATTTATGTGGGTGTCTCTTTGTGCAGGCCATGATTCATAAATGTAGGCACACTAGAATATTTATGACTCCCCTAGAAATGACCATCAAAATGGATTTCCTTTTCGGCAAAATGTTTGGCTATAGCTTATGTTTACACGGCAACATGAAGCATGAGGCGGTGCTACAATCAGACGGGCTTGTAACATCACTGAAGCAGTTCTGAAGCTTCATTTCTAGAGTTGACTTGTCAGACAAGAACCCTGAAATCATTACTGTACATTTTTGATTCTGCAATGCTCCTTGTTACTCTAGCTCCCTGATCCTCCAGTATATCAACCCTTCGTAACACAGCAGTGGACCAAATGCTACTGATAACAACACTCAGTTCAGGATGAACTGTTGGCTCTCCATTCCATCCCACCCATTTCCATATTTGTGTGTAATTAAAGGGAGCAGACCGTACCGTGGTGAGATGCCTTCAGTCACTCACTGTCAGGCAGCCCTTGTTTATGTCATACTGGCCTCTGCAAGGCCACATCAGACAGGAAGACCAGCGTCTGAATGGACCCCACACAGACTCTCCCCCCACACAGACTCTCCCCACACATACTCTCCTCACACATACTCTCCTCACACACAGACTCTCCCCCCACACAGACTCTCCCCACACATACTCTCCTCACACGTACTCTCCTCACACACAGACTCTCCCCCCATACAGACTCTCCCTCTCACTCCAATCAGACCTGTCAGAAAATCCTCCATGGTCTGTCTGACATCAGCACCTTCACTGTAGCAGTCCAAACCAACCTGTTGATCGGTGACTGCTGACTGGGTGGCTGGGTTTGTGTACCGACTACGTCCCTGCTGTATTTAGCTACAGCTGTACCAGCTAGTCATGTTGCGTTCACTATTCTGAAGCATGCAAGCACACACACACACACACACACACACACACACACACACACACACACACACACACACACACACACACACACACACACACACACACACACACACACTCCCTCTCTCCCTCTCTCTCTCTCTCTCACACACACACAGAAAAAACATGGCATCCTACGGCAGCAAGTGAGTCAGTTATTCCTGCCTGTGAAAACATGATTAATGAACTGTCACATTAATGGTTTTACTGGCCATTCACTCGATGCGTCTGGATCACCTGATTATTGCAAACATTCTGTTGCAGAGCCAGGTTTTCTACACTGGCCACCTTCACCATGGTTACCAGCGGAGCAGAATGCGTCTGTCTAAAGCGTCTGGTCCCTTAATACACACATGCACACATGTTCATCTGGGTTCAACCATTAAGGTGCGCAAGCTGCAGTATGCGTAAAATTCAGAGATGTCCTTGGACAGCAGTTATCAGGCGCAAACGCGCACTTGCACAGCATGGGCTGTTCCTGTCTCTATCTGCAGATTTAACCCTGCCTGATAATGCTGAGAAGAGGAGCATGTAGGCTGACTGTACTGCCCGTCTCTCTCCCTCACTGCCTCTGTGATGCCCTGCCTGATGACAGCATCTCCTGTTCCAGTGTCCAAGCGCAGAAACAACATGTGTCACTCACCCGTTCTGAGTCTGGGAGGAGAGGATATACGGTGTCCACTGTAAACACAGTCCAGCGCGCAGCGGCAGGGACAAACTGCCTCCCTGTGCCTGTGGGAGACACGGAGCTTCAATCCTGTGCTCTTACGTCCCTCCCTCCCTCTCCCACTGGCTGTGCCTCCCTCCCTCTCTCTCTCCTGCTCTCCCTCCCTCTCTTTCCCTCTCTCTCTCTCTCTCTCTCCAGCATTTCCTCCCTCTCTCACACACTCCCTGCCCCTCTCTCTCTCTCTCTCACACACACACGGGCTGTGACTCTCTCTATGTCTATATATTGCATACACATATGTCGCCTGTAACTTGCTCTTTTGCTCTTTCAGCATTGCTCTCTCCTTTCCTGTCATTTCTCTTGTGTGTACTCTCTCTCTCTCTGTCTCGTTCTCACTTATTTAGCCTTTGCATCAGTACTTTAGTGTTAGTATCACACTCACAATAGCATTGGTCACACCTCAGTGAGTAGATTGTTCATACATAGAAACTGCATGGAGGGCACTGGGAAACAGAGCTGTGGGTCACACACTTTCACTGACGCTTTTACTTCAGATTAGGACGTCATGTTCGTCACATGACACATGGCTTTTGCCACACTTCATATCGTTAACAGGACTTTCTGATCCCTGTCAAAGATTTCCCAAAAAAACTTATTGTTATCACTTACATGGAACATTCTGTATCATAATAGCATTTATGATCCCAGGAAATTCACCACATTTAGACACAATCCAAGGAGTCAATGCCAAGGAAATGTAATTTCCTGATTGGCTGCACTGTGTCCAGATATCAGATCTATTCAGTTGGATAAGGACTTTGAGTTTCAATGTCAGTTTGACACACACACACACACACTGCAACATATCACACACAAAAGAATGTTATTTCTTCATCTTCATCCAATTGCAGTCCAATATTACTGGGTTTATAAATAAAGTAATAACATTTGTTTCTTTAGTGATTAAAAGTCAATACAGTACATATACACTAAAACCCTGAAAACTTAGTAGATGGAGGAAGGCAACCCTGGCTCTGTGCTGCGTGACTCAACACGAGGAGAACGCTACACCTCTGACTGCCCCCTGCAGGCAGCTGGGGGAACAGACTGGCTCCTACAACAGTGCACTGTCCACCTTGCCAGCCTTCCATGACATCAAGACCAGTTGCTATTTGCAGTCCTCAGCTTGGAAAAATTGTACTTTTGATTCCAGGATTGCTGGCCTTTGTAACGCCACTGAAGTTATTTGCGGCCAGATTGATGTATGCAGTCTGTTCCTGATACTGAACAACAAGATTCATAAGCTTCTGCAGGGATCATTTGTATTGGAACACAAAATGGTGTCTTGGAGGCTTCCTGCTCTGAAGGAAATTGTTGATCATTAAACTTGGCTTGGCAAACTGAG
Organism: Brachyhypopomus gauderio; assembly: GCF_052324685.1. Taxonomy (NCBI): domain Eukaryota; kingdom Metazoa; phylum Chordata; class Actinopteri; order Gymnotiformes; family Hypopomidae; genus Brachyhypopomus; species Brachyhypopomus gauderio. Next base: position 26,462,175 of record NC_135215.1, on the reverse strand, counting down.
GCTTAGCACAATACCTGCTGTTTGAATATTTCCCATGGTGCAGTGCGTGTTTTCTTTGGTGCATTGCTTTCTCCTCCTACACCCATCAACAGAAAAGCATCAGAAAAGCATTCCATCCACCTGAACACAGCATATCTACTCTTGCATTTATATGACAGGAGTCCCAGAGGCTAGTCAACCTGGGACCAGGTGGTGTAGGTCAGTGGGGAGTATTCCTGTACCTCACCTGGCAACGCTAAAGTTCAGTTTCTGGGGACTACACATACTGTCATGCTAAATATGTAAACATGTAAGATGAGTGCCTGCCAAATGCATAAACTGTATGCAAATGTATTGTCATTAACTCAACAGCTCTGTATTATCAGTCTGTTATTGAGTATCTGCACCTGTGATAATATCTTCCCCTGAGGACTGATGCACAAAGTGAAATGTTCAGATATATCATAGTACAGACATGGCTTTATGTAGTATGAATCAACAACAACAACAATAATAATAATAATAATATGCATTTTGAATTACTGTGTTCTTTCTACTTCTTTTAATTTGTCATGAGAACAATGATCTCACAAGACATTAGCCAGCAGCTCTCATCACCCAGCCCTCTCTCTCTCTATCTCTCTCTCTCTCTCTCTCTCTATCACTATCTCTGCATATTTGGAATATGAGGAAAAGCCTCCAGATTTCCAGAACGGCCTCCAGCTCAAATATCTTCAGCATGACCCTGTATGGTCTCTGCTGTATGGTCTCTGCTGAAGAAGAAGCTAAATATTAGTGTGTGTGGGTGCTTGCACTCAGCTCTACCAATGACAGTGGATATTAGAAATATATCCATAAGCATGTATGTGGGCGGCCAGTGTACCAGGGAGTATAAAGCCTCACTGTGACTGTGTGTATGTGTAATGTTTGCATGTGGGCGCGTGGTGGTGTCTGAACGCCCCAATAGAGCACTGTGATGACTGTCTTCCAAGATCAGATGCAACAATGCACATGATGATTTGATGAATTATGAAATTATAAAAACGTACTGTGACAGAACACAATAGATTACATGTCCAAAGACATAATTTAGTGTTTGTGCATAATAAGGCATATGTCTATGTTACTGCCCTGTGGAAAGTGGAAGCTTCATATCAGAGAGATTTTATGTGAGCTTAGGGTGCCATCTTATCTTTTGGTACTAACAGTAGTGAATGCTGTGGAGGCAGCTACTGCTACAGCTGTTTACTGTTCACCACAACATACAGCATAGAGCACTTGTTTGTAAGAAGAAGTCAATTATGTTATATATTTTCTTTGTGGGTAAATCTTTGGTTATGTTCATTGATCTGGTTTGTACTTTGTTTACGATTATTGTTCCTGTTTGTGTTCTTCATAATGTGGTTTGTCTGTCAATATGTGCCATTTTGTCCCTAGTTTGTTGTCTGTTGTATGCTTGGTTCTATCTTCAGTGTTTGTGTGCATATCTTGTTGATTTGTTCCTAGTTTGTCTATTCTGTAGTTTCTTTTCCCCAGGCAGATTGTATGTAGTCCTTTGTTTTACCCTAGCTGTATTGTCCTATAGGATCTGTTTGGTTCCTCCATTCCTGGCGTGCGTTTGTTCTTAGTAGGGCCCTTTCCTTTTCTTGTATCCTGTTTGTTTTGTATTGTATATAATGTCTCATGAGATTTATATTGGTAGGGTGACCATGGACAGTCCTAGTATGCTAAATCTAGCTCCTAATAAACCTTGCTCGTCCACCACCTAGATCTACAACGTTACACTTGTCCAACTGTCATGTGGTCCTGCCTCCCCCCTGTCAGTCTTGTCTTTTGGTTTGTTCTCTGTGTGTTTTGAGTGTCTTTTATTTTGACATTTCCTAGTTGTCTCTGTTTTCACACCCCTGCCGTGTTCTCTGCCCCTCGTTATCACTTTCAGGTGTGTCTTGTTGTGTTCCTTGTTTAGTCAGTGCATTTAAGTCCTGTGTTTGTGGCATGGACGTAATTTTGATTTCAAAAGTGGGGGGGACATGGATTTGTCGCTATTTAAATATTTGGTTTTAACCGTAAAAACTGGGGGGGGACCAAAGCCGGCTTTTGAAAAAGTGGGGGGGACATGTCCCCCCCGTCCCCCCCCAAAATTACGTCCGTGGTTTGTGGGTTATTGTATGTTGTCAGTAGAAAGATTAAGTTCAATGTTCTAGTCGTGAGTAGTGGTTTTTGTTCAGTTAGTTCATGCTCTCTGTGTCTTTTTGTGTTAACTTGCTTGTCTTCTTTGGTCTTTGTATGTATTATACTCCTTTTGTGTTAGTCGTTTATATTAAACTTCCTTATATCTGCATCTGCGTCCTACCTGCCCCGCCAGTTTGTTACAGAATAACCCACCGTCATCATGGACGCAGCAGACACTGGAGTTAGGCCGGTGCCTTCCCTACCCCCTCCTAAGGATGTGGAGGAGTATGTATCGCAACTGGACTATTTGCAATCCTGTCTCGCCCTGGACGCTACGGGTAGGCCTCTTGCACTACCCTCATTAACTCACTGCCCGGACATGTTTGATGGGGAAGGGACTTCGGTTGATGGCTTTGTCCTACAGAGCAAGGCCTACGTCCAGTTTTTAACATGCCCTCAGCCACCAGACATGGTTCTGGTGCTGTTTTTGAGGACGAGACTAGTGGGTAAGGCGCTGGAGTGGGCGAACATCATCCTTACACACAGGACTGAGGAAGCCTGGACGGTGGAGGGCTTTTTCAAGCTTCTACAAACCAGGTTCTCCGAGGTTGCCTCCCGATCTTTCTGCAAGTCTGAGATGGACAGCGATAACACACCCCCTCCTGGAGGAGTCTACACCACCAGTGTGGCAAACCATCCCAAGACTTTTTTGGGGGGGCGCTGGGAGCCTGTGCGTCAGGTCCTCACGTCTCCTCAGTCCAACCCCACTGACGATGAAGGGCCTGAGGAGTGGCGCAGGGGCAAACCTGTGTTCCCCAGACCCGCAGCCTGCGGCCACGGCACCTCCAGAACCGCAGCCTGCGGCCACGGCGCCTCCAGAACCGCAGCCTGCGGCCACGGCGCCTCCAGAACCGCAGTGGGAGGCCCGAGAGAGGCCTGCACCCGCGCCGGAGGCCCAGGAGGGGCCTGCACCCGCGCCGGAGGCCCAGGAGGGGCCTGCACCCGCGCCGGAGGCCCAGGAGAGGCCTGCACCCGCGCCGGAGGCCCAGGAGAGGCCTGCACCAGTGCCGCCTGTTCCCGCGACCCGGAAGGGGTCACCGCCGCCTGTTCCCGCGACCCGGAAGGGGTCACCGCCGCCTGTTCCCGCGACCCGGAAGGGGTCTCCTCCGCCTGTTCCCGCGACCCGGAAGGGGTCTCCGCCGCCTGTCGTTCCTGGGGCCCGCCTGGGGCCCGCCGACGTTCCTGGGGCCCGCCGACGTTCCTGGGGCCTGCCTGGGGCCTGCTTCTGTTTCTTGTACCCTCTCAGGGCCCACAGTGACTGTTCCGCTCGTCTGTGGGCTCGATGTGGACGTTAATTTTGCTCCCCCTAGTGTTGGTTCCCCATCTGTGCCTGTGTCCCCATTTTTGCCCTGTTCTGTGCCTGGTTTTGTTCTGTTCCCTGTCTCTGTGCGTGATGCTGTCATTGTTCATGTGCCCGTGCCCGTTTCTGTCTCTGGTGTTGTTGTCTCTGTCCCTGTGCCTGTGTCTGTTCCTAGGGTTGTCACCCATTTCGTTCCTGTCCATGTGTCTGTTGTCTGGAGTATTTTTGCCTCTGTCTTTGCTTCGTTCCCTGTTCCCCGTTCTGATCCTGCTTCCCCAGTGTCTGTTGCACTTCCTGGCCCTGTCCGGTCTCCCGAATTCCCGTCTGCCTGTCCCCCTCAGCCTGATTCTGCCCCTGTGTTTGTGTCCCCTGACCCTTTGTCCTCTGTGCCTTCTTTTGCCCCTAGGTCCTCTGTTTCCGGTGTGTCCTCCTCAGTGCCTTCGCCGTTGGTCCCTGGTCGACAACTAAACAATTACAAAAATATAAGCAAATAAAATATTCACCCGTGTCTATTCAATCTGTGTTGGAAGGTGAGGGGTTAAGTGGAAGCCTGTGAGCCTGTGTCTCCCCCTATCAGGACTGTGATGCCCGCTGTTCGTTTACAGAGGGCCTGGCAGTTTCAAATGACAGCAAAATTGACCAATCATATCTTCTCTCTTAGTGGGCGGGCTTAACTGTATGATAATTTCCGCCCGCTGTGGCGACGCTAGCTGTCGTTAGCACCACCGCTAGCTAGTTTCGATTCATCCCTTTGACGTCCTCGTGCGTGTTGTTTACATATTCCGCTTCCGAGAACCACGGAGCTGTGAACCTTATTTTGTTTGGAAACTTATTTTGCTTAAGACGTTATCTAGTACAGATATTATTGTTTATTGCGTTTTTAAAGCTGTACTGTCGTCTCAGTTTTTCTTTATTGCAGTTTATTAAGAAAGGAAAAAAAAATTTTCGGGGGGGGGTTGGTGGGGTAGCGGGCCCAGGTTTAAAGGTCACGGTTCGCTACTGTGGCACATCCAACCACGGCATCAGCACATCCACTGGCAAGCCATACCATCTCCTAGGTGTAGGGAATTGTCTTAGGAAGAAGCATGCAAAAAAGATATAAAATACAGGTTGAGTATGTGAGCATCAATTTAAACAACCATTTATTTAAACGAACAATTACTTCTTACATAGCTCACGTGCCAGTGATTAGCATGTGGCTCCGGCAGGTTAATCTATATCAGCATAACTAAAGGGAGGGGTTCAGAGGCAACCACAGTCATGAGGGCTCACTGAGACATTGCTTTCCACCCAATAAATTGGTGATAATAAATTACTAAATGCACATTTTACAGGTCACTGTTACAGTTTTGATGTATCTGTACTCCTTATATTTTAGTGTTTATAACCTAATTGTTATTGTATTAAACACATTTGAATTCATATATGCTTTTATGAGGGTCTTATTTCAAAGTGGTACTGAATTTCTATTTTTGACTGAAACCCATCTTAATTTAAAATATCATATTTCATATTTCAGTTCTTGTACTTCTAGTTTAAAGTGTCTAGACAATCCTTTGAGAATAGACCTATCCATCCCAAAGTGGTTTGATACATCTTAAGATGAATGTTTGTCTTTGTGATGTAGCGCATGTGATGGTTCTGCCATATATGAAGGTTCTGAACTACAATGCTTGCAAGTAGTATTCAACCCGCTTCAGTTTTAGCAGGTTTACACATTTGGAGTTGTGACATTTTGACTGTAGATGAGCCTGGACGTATGAAATGCACTGCAGCAAAAAATAATGTTATTTCTTTGTTTATTATTTTTTTAAATTGTAAAATGTTTTATCAGATGGTCAATTATTATTCAACCCTCAAACCATCAGAATTCAGTTTGATTCTCTCAAATATTAAGTAGTAATTCTGGCATAAAGAACAATGAGCTTCACCTGCTTGAATTCATTATCTGTTTTTTCTCACCTTTTCTGACTATACAGTACAAGCTCCTCCCCAAACTTGTGAACAGCACGCATACATGGTCAACATAGGAAAGGGGTACAAAACCCTTTCCAAGGAGTTGGGAGCATCATATGGAAGTGGAAGGCTTATGTAACTACTGTTAACCTCCCACGGCCTGGACAGCCTTTCAAAGTTTCCCCCCCGTGCTGAGGCCAGGCTTGTCCCAACAGTCAAGGTTGACCCAAGGACAACAAGGAGGGAGTCCTGGGAAGATCTCATGGCCGTGGGGACATTGGTTTCAATCAGCACCATAAGTAACATACTCCACTACAACGGTCTCCTTTCCAGGCGAGCCCGTAAGGTATCTCTACTTTCGGTGTCATGTCAAGGCTCGTCTACAGTTTGCTCATGATCATTTGGACTCTGAGGCAGACTGGTTCAAAGTTCTCTGGTCTGATGAGGTCTTTAGTGCCAACCACATGTCAGGACCAGCACATGATCTCCCTTCTCAACTACTTAAGCTTCCTCCTCTCTCTTCCGGGTTGTGAAGTATTGTTGCCATGCCACATACCGAGCGTTCCTTCCGTGTTATTGCCTTCCCGTGTACTGACCTCTATTCTCCTCCTAGACCTTGTTCCCTGCCTAGTCCCACTGTACCTTCTGGCTTCTGTCTTACTGGCGTGACCCTGGACCGTCCTGACTATGTTTGCAGTACTCCTGTACAGCACGCCCTGAACGGAGTTACTCGTCAGTTCGATTGCTTTGTAATTGTTATTTCAATAAAAGCGGCTATTCTCCGCACTTGGGTCCTTGTCTGCCTGATCTATATGTTACACCACACCTGGGACATTTGGCGACAGGATGGCATTGCATACAACCCCAAAAATACCATCCCTACAGTCAAGCATGGTGGTAGCAGCATTACGCTGTGGGGCTGCTTCTCAGCTTTGTGGCCTGGCCATCTGGTCTGCATCCATGGGAAGATGGGTAGCACAGCCTACCTGGAGATTTTGGCCAAGAAACTTTGCTCCTCCATCAAGGATCTTAAGATGGGCCATCATTTCATCTTCCTACAGGACAACAACCCCAAGCACATGGCCAAGAAAACCAAGGCCTGGTTTAAGAGGGAAAAGATCAAGGTGTTACAGTGGCCTAGTCAGTCTCCTGACCTTAACCCAATTGAAAACCCGTGGAAGGAGCTCAGGATCAAAGTCCACATGAGATACCCAAAGAACCTAGACAACTTGAAGAACATCTGCATGGAGGAGTGGGTCAAGATTACTCCAGAGACCTGTGCTGGTCTAATAAAAAATTCTTCTTCTTCTTCTTCTTCTTTCGACAATTCCCATTTAGGGGTCGCCACAGCGGATCAAACTCTTCCATCTGGCCCTGTCCTGAGTGTCCTCCACTGACACACCAGCCACTCTCATATCCTCTACCACTGCATCCATAAACCTCCTCTTAGGTCTACCTCTCCTCCTCTTGCCTGGAAGTTCCATCCTCAAGACCCTCCTACCAATATACCTCTCCCTCCTCTGTACATGTCCAAACCATCTCAATCTCGCTTCTCTAACTTTATCTCCAAAACAAGCTACATGTGCTAATCCTCTAATAAACTAATTTCTTATCCTATCCTTCCTCATCACTCCAAATGAGAATCTCAACATCTTCATCTCAGACACCTCCATCTCCCTCATCTGTCTCTTTGTCAGTGCCACTGTCTCCAGTTCATACAATATAGCAGGTCTCACTACTGTCCTATAGATCTTTCCTTTCATTCTAGCAGACACCCTTCTATCACAGATCACCCCAGACACTTTATGCCATCCACACCACCCTGCCTGCACTCTCTTCTTTACCTCTCTTTCACTTCCTCCATTACTTTGTACCCTCGACCCTAAGTAGGTAAACTGGTCAACCTTCACCAAATCAACTCCTTGTAACTGGACCTGTCCACCGTCTGCCCTCTCATTCACACACATGTACTCTGTTTTACTCCTGTTCACTTTCATTCCCCTGCTCTCCAAAGCATATCTCCATCTTTCCAAGCTCACCTCCACCTGCTCCCTACTCTCACTACAGATCACAATGTCATCAGCAAACATCATAGTCCAAGGGGACTCTTGTCTAACCTCGTCCGTCAGTCTTTCCATGACAATTGCGAACAGGAAAGGACTCAGGGCTGATCCCTGATGTAGTCCTACCCCAACTTTAAACCCATCTGTCATTCCTACCGCACATCTCACTGCTGTCACACTGTTCTCATACATATCCTGTACTACCCTCACAAACTTTTCTGCTACTCCTGACTTCCTCATACAATACCACAGCTCCTGTCTCGGTACTCTATCATAAGCTTTCTCTAAGTCAACAAGCACACAACGTAACTCCTTCTGTCCTTCCCTATACTTCTCCATTAACACTCTCAAAGCAAACATAGCATCTGTGGTGCACTTAACTGGCATGAAACCATACTGCTGCTCACAGATCTCTACCTCTCCTCTAAGCCTAGCTTCCACTACTCTTTCCCAGATTTTCAGGCTGTGACTGATCAACTTTATTCCCCTGTAATTACTACAGCTCTGAACGTCGCCCTTATTCTTGAAAATCGGCACCATTATGCTTCATCCCCACTCGTCAGGCATCTTCTGAACTCATTTAAATAAATAAATAAATTAAATAACCCAGTCAAAAACTCCACTGCTGTCTTTCCCAAACATTTCCATGCTTCCACTAGAATATCATCCGGTCCAACTGCCTTACCACGCTTCATTCTCCGAATTGCACCCCTTACTTCCTCCTTGCTCACCTGGGGCACTTCCTGATTCACAACCTTTACCTCTTCTAACCAGGGTACCCGCGGGTCCTTAAAAAGTCTTAAAATGTCTTAAATTTTGTTTTCCATATTCAAGGCCTAAAAATGTCTTAAAATGTCTGGAATTTTATGAGGGGAGGCATTAAATTATTATAAGTGTGTGTTGTTCAGTTGTTCTGGCGCGATGTGAACTTTGCCGAATCTAGCGCTAATGCAGAAAATAACCGCTCCAGGGTCCTAGTGCTAGATTCCTAGCGTTGGAGTATACGGCCTCAACAACGTCAACAATTTTCGTTCGCCAACCCCCCCACCCCCCCCGGTCAACAATTCTAGTTCGCCGCCACCCGCCCCCACCGTCTACGATGTGGAACACACCTGCATCCCCGGTAATAGTATTATTTTTTCTTGTGAGAGGTATTAAAAAGGTCTTAAAAGTCATTGAATTTGAGATTTAACAATGTGCAGATACCCTGTCTAACCTTCTTTCCCTTTTATTCTCTTGATTCAACAGTTCCTCAAAATACTCCTTCCACCTTCCCAAGACACTCTCCTCACCAGACAACACATTACCATCTTTATCCTTTATCATCCTAACCCGCTGCACATTCTGTCCATCACGGTTTCTCTGTCTGGCCAATCTGTACAGATCCTTTTCCCCTTCCTTAGTGTTCCAACTTCTCATACAGCTTGCTATATGCCTTCTCTTTAGCTTCTACCACTGCTCTCTTTGCCTTACGACACATCTCCTTGTACCTCTGTCTACTTTCTTCATCTCGCTGAAAATCCCAATTCTTTTTAGCCAACCGCTTTCCTCTCAAACTTTCCTGAACTTCCTCATTCCACCACCACGACTCCTTGTCTATCTTCCTCTGTCTATCTTCCTTGGTGAGATCACACCAAGTACCTTCCTAGCCACATCCCTCACTTCCTTTGAAGTCTCATCCCAGGTATATCAATCTCTAACTTTACACAGCTCACCCTGTCACTTACTCTCTTTACCTCCACTACACTCTTACTAAACTCATCCTGCAGGATTACCCCTACTCCATTTCTCTTCCTATCTACACCATGATAGAAGAGTTTGAAGCCACCACCAATGCTTCTGGCCTTTCTCCCCTTCCACTTGGTCTCCTGTACACACAGTATATCTATCTTCCTCCTCTCCAGCACATCAGCTAGCTCTCTCCCTTTTCATGTCATAGAGCCCACATTCAACGTACCAACTCTAACCTCCACCTTCCTGCTCTGCCTCCTCTCCTTCAGCTTCAGAACCCTCTTCCCCCCTCTCCTCCTCTTCCTTGTCCCAACAGTAGTCCAATTTCCGCTAATGCCCTGTTGGACAAGTGGCGGTCGTTGTTAACCCGGGCCTCGACCGATCCGGTATGGAATTTCTATTTTTCATCATTTGAATTGGCACAGTTTTTACACCGGATTCCCTTCCTGACGCAACCTCCCTATTTATATGGGCTTGGATACAGTGGTGTGTGCACCCTAGTGGCTAGGTTGTCTAATAAAAATATTAATAGCTGTAATTGCAAACTATGGTTTTTCCACAAATTATTAAACCTTTTGTCATGGAACAGCTCAGGACCCCTCCCTTTGGGTGTGTGTTCATGTTGTCTGCAGTTCTGTGGGTGTGGCTGTGTGTGTGCGTGTTCGTCGGTCTCACCTGTGGCTCGTCTCGTGATCACTGGGGAATGTGTAGTTTGTCTATTTATTGTGAGTTCGCGCAATGTCTCGTGCTCGTCTTTGTTGTAAGCCCTCATCAGTTTTGTGTCTGATGCTTAGTGTTGTTTGTTTATTGCTGTGCGGTTTTTGCGCCGATCGTTAAGTGTTAAAATAAACGTGTGTATGTGCAACGGACTTGCCTCGTCGTGCCTGCCTCCCAACGTTACACCTTTGAGTTAAATAATAATTGATCCTAATGTTTATGTTTAAAATGTATTATAATTTAACTGAGCAAGTTATATTTTTGGTTTGTAATATTTAGGCATCTGTTAATAAGTGCTGCTCTTGTTCAAAGTTTGAAGGCTCTAACTCATTTGCAACTTGTTAAATTTGCAAATCTACAGGGGGATGAATACTACTTGGAGGAACCATATACAGCATTTCCTCTTCATTTCCTCTTAATTCCTCGTTTTATGTATTTCAAGTTCATTTGCTCATTCATGTAATTATCCAATCAGCCAATCGGTTTTGTAGCAACACTTGTGCAATGCATAAATAATTCAGAAACTGGTCATGAGCTTCAAGCATTGTTCACATTAAACATCTGAATGAGGAAATAATATGAAATAAGTGACTTTGACCTTGGCATGGTGGTTTTTGTCTGACACGCTGATTTAAGTATTTCAGAAACTGCTGATCTCCTCAGTTTTTACAGTGAACATTTACATTTACATTTATGGCATTTAGCAGATGCTCTTATCCAAAGCAACTTACAAAGTATTTGCATCTGTTCACATAATGCATCCTAGATAGTAACACAGATAGGGCCGAATTCAAGATACCCTTGTGCCAGACTACTACTAAACTACAAGAATCATTACCTGTTAGTCCAAATAAATGTAGGCTCAAACATAAGCAACAAGAATTAAAACTTATACATAGAAGTGCAAATAACTATAGACAGATAAACATACAATTAAAGAACAAGGTCAACGAGTGCTATCTGCGGTGTTAGTGGTTATTTAAATACTCAACATACAGCAGCTCTCTGAAGTCAGAAATGTCATGTTATTGTGAATGGTTAGAGAGGAACGTCCAGACTGGTTAGAGCTAACAAGAAGGCTACAGTAACGTCAGAAGCCAGCCTTTACAACCATGGTGAACAGGAAAGCATCTCAGAATGTTCATCACTACAAACCTTGAATTAGATTAGACGCTGTAACAGCAGAAGACATTCCAATCCACTCCTAGCAGTCAAGAACAGGAATCTGAGGCAGTGGACACATGCTAATGAGACCCTGGGCAAAACCTTGCCATTTTGGCTGGTGCTGGTTATGTAAAGGTGTAGCAGTTACATGAAGCAATAATATCAGCATGGGCCAAAAATCTGAAAAGAAAAATATTCCTGGTGGAGGTTAATGAGCATAAGAGTCATCCTCTTGCAGAGGCAAAGGTACCCACTAGCATTGCTGCCACAGACCACCAGGGGGCTGCGGACCACTGGTTGAAGACCTGATACCTGATATATATCAGGTAGTGTTGGCTATCAAATTAGCCTTAGAGGAACATGCCATTCATCCTGACTGCTGTTTCCATTTCAGTTTGTGTCATACTGTTCTAGTCCAAAGACCACTAAAGTGTGTGCCATGTCTTGGTTTTGGCATATCCAGTTGAAGGATGAGACTGTTTCCCTCATTGATCGACCTGCTGAATGTCAGTGTAACGCGTCATGGAGTGATTGGGAGGGGTACACAAACGCTGAGAAGAGTGAGATTTATTCAAAGGAAATCCATAAGAAGGGTCATATAAACAAGCCTGGGTCAAATCTGATAAGGAATCATTTATAGGCACATAACCAACAAAGTTCAGACAGTTCTAACATAATTATACAAAAAACAAACCGAGGAAACTGTAGCAGACTCATGGGCAACAATGGGGGGGGGGGGGGGGGGGGGGCTAGATGTGACAGTCAAACTGATCATACATACCAGAGCAACATCCTGACTTTATGTCCTGAACGCACACCTCTGCTGGTTTAGTCATCCAGGGGTGTTCCTAGCCAAGGAGTGTTGGTGGTCAGTATGAAGAGTGAGACACTTTCCTGAAACCTCACACCAAGCTCCTGCAGATAAACCTTTTCTCTACCCACACCTTCCAGACGCCGGTCACACCTCACTATTGACTTCATCATGAATCTATCGAAGCCAGACGGCTAGAGCACTTTATTGGTGGTGGTTTTCTAAATATGCTGACTCATTGTGTGCAAGTTGTAATTCAGGTCCACTCCTGAACCTTGTTTTGTTCACTAGCCTTTTATTTCTGTTTCTGATTTGCAGGACGTAGTAATTTGCACACATGCTCATTTGTTTTATGACTTTGAAGATGCATATGTCGTCATTAAATATACTCGATCATTTGGAACTGCATCGTGTCTCTTAATCAATTCCCTGATACAACCAGAGTACTCACATATGTGAGAAAGAGAAAACATTAGACCATAACTACTGCCTATTTCTTAAAAGATTAAAAGGCTTTTAAAGCCAAATATTCATCAAATGCTTACCATTAGTATTTTTAAAAGTATGCTAAGGAGGTTTATTTAGCATTTTCTTAGTTTTCCATGAAAATATGAAAAACATCGATATTAAATTTTATGTATTTATATGTTTCATTTTTGTTACATTTATTTTGTTGATTTATTGATTTTTACTTACTAAACGTATTATTATTTTTTAATCAATATTTTATTTGTTTGTACTCTGAAGCACTTTTAGATGGATTGTCATATGAAGGTGTTGTGAAGTTATTATTAGAGTCACTATTGTTAAATGTAACTTCCATACACAAATACAAGCAGAGACAATGTGAAACATTGAGAGAAAGAGAGAGAGAGAGAGAGAGAGAGAGAGAGAGAGAGAGAGAGAGAGAGAGAGAGAGAGAGAGAAAGAGAGAGTTGTTCACACTCCAGTGGAAGAAGGGTGAGCCAGTTCTATAAGAGATTAGGGTGTGGGGTGTCAGAAGGCGCCCAGAGTACAGGCACAGTGAGACAGGGGTCCTTCACTTCTGTGAACTTGACTCACTGATTCTTAAAATGCACCAGGTGAGCGACCCTGGATCAAGACTCTGGAACTCTGAATCAGTTCTGAATTCATAGTCCAATATCAGTGCTAAAACAGAGATAATCCTTTTCTGACACCCTATGGCACTCAAAGGAATTACACTTGGTGATCGAAAGGTTTGTAGTAGGCTCACAGAGTGTGTACCACAATCAGTACTCATTCCTTTTCTGACAGGCATGTTCCTTTCCTACTGAGGCTGAGACTATATTCCTTCATCACTGATTTTATCTTTGTAGTGTCAGTTCAGGTGCAAATTGATGCAGGATTCTCCCCTCTGCCCCTGTTTTGGATTTTACCTCTTAAGGCAGAATATACTTCTTCAGACAGTCTTTCATATGTCTTGCCCTTTAAAAAAGACATGGACAGCATACAGAGTTCGCTGTTTGGATGGGAACAGCTGGACTGAGCAGGGTTTGGAACTGGGTTTTGCTGGATGTGCTTACAGGCCCAGTTAGCTTATGTTTCCACAAGGATCTAACTCTGCCTGCCAAAGTACAAGGCTGCGCCATGTGTAGTGAATGGGCAGAGGAAATAAGTGGATGTGTGTGTGTGTGTGTGTGTGTGTGTGTGTGTGTGTGTGTGTGTGTGTGTGTGTGTGTGTGTATGGGTGTTTGAAAGAAGGTCACATGAAAGACTGGGAAGGTAAAACACTTAGAATACACATTTTCCTAGTTGTTTGTTAGAAATCAAATGCAAAATAAAATCTAAGCATTTGTATGAAGACTTGCTCCACTCACAGAAATTAACCTTGAACTACTTACTTTGAAGCAAACAAGTTGTTGCACATGTGAAGGATGGTGTTCATGTGTATTTATCCACTTGTGTTTATGATCATAGGTTTTTACCTTTGTCTTTGTGTTTAAGTACATATGTGTTTACCTTTGTCTTTGTACATTTATGTACATATATATTTACCTATTTGTTTGCATACATGTGTTTACTTATGTGTTTGTGTTGTAGTCCATGTGTGTTTACCTGTATGTGTGTACATGTTTACCTATGTATTTGTTGTAACGTAGCATGGGCTGCGTAGCGAGGGGACGGACACAAACGCTGAGAAGAGCGAGATTTATTAAAGGGAATACCATACTCATCGTCAGATAACCAGTCCGGGGGGGTATTCCAGAAAGCGGGGTTAACAAACTCTAAACTTAACCCTGAACTCTGAGTTGTCTTACCCCGATCTGACATACTCAGAGTTTTCGGTTCCAAAACGGCTGATCGGAGTTAAAGTAATCAGGGTCGCTCAACTCTGAGTAGGTTGACCCAGACAGAAGCGCGTTCACGCGTAACTATAAAAGGCATTCTTAATGGAACGCAGATAAATAGGATTTATCATGGACTTAAACGCGAAAATCAGCCGAGCATCGTATTTCACACCACTGTAGCTTAGGAGTATTAAAGACTGCGTATGCAGAATATTTACATATTATTAAACGTAAATGTAATACTGCGGTAGCTGCTAGAGAAAGGCAGTCAGCATGTCAAAGAATTGCCAACAGAGTTAATGCGTGAGTGAAAATTATATTTTTATATTTAGCAGAAGGGTGCGATTATATTATTATTTTCTCCACCTTTATAATACTGTATTGAGTTTTTAAATATTTTTTAATTGAACACTTACTGATTCCAGGTCTAATCTGAGTGGTGTGAAACACACATGGCATCAGATAAAAATGAAGTATAAGAATATAGTACAAAGTGGTATGGCTGTATATAACTATATCTTATTCTTAAAATATATTCTAAAATATATTTATTTACAAGAAAAATGAAATAATGAAACATAACAGCGAATTTGACTGTAATGTATATTAAAAAGGTTACAGGGTGGATGGTGGGGTGGGGTGGGTGGTGGTGCATGATTTAATGTGGAAAGCAGTGATTGCAGATGGAGTCTCTGACAACTCCACCATCTCTGTTGTCACCCACATGCATGTAAGGTTCCTCTGTGGGCATGTCAAAGATGGTAGGCTGTCGCTCTTCCTGGATGGTTGCAATGTTGTGTAATACCACATATGCCATTATTATGTGGCACACCCTATCAGGGGTTACTCTGAGCCCCTTCAGGCACTGTAACCTGGCCTCGAGGATTCCTAGGGTCATTTAAATTCTTGCCCTGGTTTTGCTGTGGGCCTGATTGTAGCGGGACTGTGGTCCAGGTGCAGGATCTGAATAGGGAGTCATAAGGTAGGCCTATAGGACAGGCAGGGATACCCTCTGTCTCCATGAAGGAGGCCGTCATAGTGTCCTATATCACACTAGGGTTTGCAATGATTTAACTATTACACTGCATTACACTGATTTAACTATTACACTGCACTACCTCAGGCCTACTCTATTCAGATTTGTTGTACAGTGTGGAATCATACACGGATCCTGGCCATCTGGCTTCAACATTTGTGATGAGGTGGGAAGCATCACATATGATCTTGATGGGGAGAACGGTCAGTTCAATTCAATTCAACTTTATTATCATTATGCTGAAACAGGGTTGTACAGCACAATGAAACACTTTTAGGCTAGGCCTCAGTGCAATTACATACTACAAAATATCACAGCAGCAATTACATACAACATAGTGCAGGACAACATAGTGCAAGACGGTCATGGTGCAAGCCAGGCAATAGACATTAAATAAGCAAGGTAAAAAAATGTAAAATAGATAACAGTATAAGGTATGAAATATAAAAATATAAGTACAGTATGTACAGTGTGTGTGAGGTAGGTAAATGGGACAGGGATAAAGTGCATGGTGCCAAAGGGCTGGTGGACTGGTCTCTGGACTGGTGGCAAATCTGAGATAGTCAGGGGGAGGTAAGTCTATATATGTCCAGTTTGAGGGAAAGTGGCTGGTGGGAGTAGCTATGTTAGTTTTGTTACCATTAAAGATAAGTACATTATTCATTAAGTATTATAAAGGTTAGTACCTGTACATTAATGCTATGGATGGATTTTCTGTTTATGTAATCGCCTTCATGTTCTAATGGTGCTGGAATAGGTAGCATATGTAGGTTCCATCAATGCAGCCAACCACTCTAGGAAATCCTTAAAATGTAAATGGAATTAAGTTTGTTATATACTGCTTCTCCTTTGCTTAATTTCTTTATTGTCCGTGTGAATTAAAGACAAACGATGCTGTGGAATTCCTCTTTGATGTCCATAACTGGCTTATGCCCAGGAAACACCACAAAAATGGGCACTAGTCAATTTAATGCCAGACATAGTTTTTGGACAGACCGACATACAGTAGCTTTGCTGACAGATCCCGCATCTTCTACACTATAAAAAAAACTTCCACAAGCAAAAAACGAAGAGCGATGTATAACAATCTGGAGAGAATTTAGGGCTGATCCGCGACGTGTAATATTTGAAATGTGACGCTTAATAATTTTATTGATGTAAGTATTGGATTGTGCTGAAAAACGATAACGTTCATTAAAAAATAATCCGAAAATGATAGTATAATGATAATTTTATAAGGAGTTCCCGACGAAGAACTCAGCGAATAAACTGAGTTTCAATATCCACATGATCTTCGAGGAAAGGACACGTCATGATGACGTGTTTGTAACTCTGGGTCAGGTCCAAGTTAACCTGCCAGCGAGCAGGTTAGCTTCAGAGCATAAGTTGCTATAGTAACTGACTCCGGTTCTCTCTAAGCTCGGTTTCTGGAACGGAAAACCTCGAGTTTCCGTGAACTCTGAGTTAACTTACCCGGGTTTTCTCGCTTAACCCGCTTCTTGGAACACCCCCCGGGGTCCATAACGGGAGGGCAGTCAGAAAAACAGGCGTAAACGGGCATGATGACACAGGAGACGCAAACCAGACGGGGAATAACAGAAAACAGAAACAAACGGGCAATGAGCAAACAACACTAGAACTAACCACGATAAACTAGGAGAGAACGAAATAACCAAACAGTCAAAACAATAACAGGTGATGGCAATGACACGGGGGCGTGGTAACAAACGGGGAATCACGGAGACAAACGAGCAGGGCGGGACGAACGGGCACGGAGCACAGACATGAGGGAACCCGGAGTGACAGCTAAGGGAGGGGGCGAGGCCATACGTGACATTTGTGTTCATGTGTGTTTGTGTACATAAGTGTTTACCTAGGCCTACTTATGTGTTTGTGTGTTTGTACATATGAGTTTACTTATGTGTTTTTTATCGTACATATGTGTTTACCTATGTGTGTGTTTCTGTGCATATGTGTTTATGCGCGTGCACTAGTTGCATGGCGAATTTTAGCCTCTAGTCGGCGCTGGTTCCACCATACTCACGTTCTAGAATAAACATGAACAGAAGAATGTCCAGCCGAGGAAAAGTAATGGAGAAAATGTTAAATCATGTACTAATGAAAAACTTTTTTTTAGCTTTAACATTACACATTTAATTTGCAAGGTGGGATGTCACACACACACACACACACACACACACACACACACACACACACACACACACACACACACACACCACAGGCTGACATGTTGCTATGACAGGGCTTGTATATGTATTGTACATGTACAATTTGTAACTCTTAAGAACACCTAAGAGCGTCTCTTTCTCTTCTACAACTACTCTGTGTTTAGCAGTGGCAGTGTTAACATCTGCTCTCTGGTCTCTATCAGAACTTTAAGATAGATCACACACACCACAGTTCCACTGGCCACCATTTATTTTCATGCTCCAGCAAGCGATCGTGAATCACAAAACATTTCTAGTTTTGAAATAGGCCTACTGTGAAAAAACGAAGACGTATAACATGTGTGCTGTTCATTCAAATGGCGCATTGCTGAAATATTGTGTAATGGAATGGAGTGTGATCTGTTCCCATCCAGTGAACAAACACCGAAAACGAGAAACTTGATTAATTAACGTACGGTGCATTTCATGCGTGACTGACTAAGTATTGCTTATGTCCATTCTAATTGACATACGCTATCGTATTAACTGTCATTATTATAGCAAGGATGCAGCTTTCTGTCTCAATGTTCTAAGCACGCGCCGAGTTCCCCTATGTCCAATCAGTGAACTGAGGGAAATACATGTTAATATATAAATGGGCTTATTATGCCCTCTGCTGACAGTTTGCAGTTACCAAAACAGGACGTAGGACTGAATTTTCCTTCGGTAAGGACGTATGGTTGCGAAAACAAACAATGCACGGACTCTTTCATTTAAAACATCACAGCGGCAACAGAAAGAAAGGGGTTTGAATTAACGTTGTAGCGTGGGTTGTACATGACACGGACACACGCACGCACGCGCACGCACGCACGCACACACACACACACACACACACACACACACACACACACACACACACACACACACACACACACACACACACACAAATACAACATCCTTTTAACTAAATATATTAGGTGAAACCAATTTTCACCGTCTGAAGTCCAGTAAAAATCTTGGAACTTCGAATACAGCACAAATAAACTTACCCGATCTTTAGATTCCTTGTTAAATTCTCCCTCAACACTTGGCATCAAGGTAGTGAAGATCCTGTAGCCTAATGCTCCGCAACTTTACCACAGTAGTGTATTATTTTTATGGTCTGAAGCAGCAGGCTGCCATTATAATTTCGTAATCGTAGCTTGATTGCGGGATTCTCTGTTGTTCTACTAAGCAGCATCGTTTCCCATTCCAGTTTTATCATTCTTACGAGTCAACACGGAACTATTAGTGACGTATTGTAGCAAATATGATACACCGAATTGTTTTTTCTCCAAAAATCATGCGTATTACACTAATATTTCTAGAGTAAAGTCGTGAAGTTCCAAAGTCTGGATATTTGGGTAGTATTTGCCGGGGAATCAGCCAGGTTAGAGAAGCAAAGAGAGTTCATAGCTCCCGTACATGGGTTATCACGCACCGTGCTTGTGTTGTTTTCAATTAGGGCCTACCTTTCTGCTTTAGCATTTTAGTATTTTGTCTGTATAATATGTGTGTCTAGCCCCTTATTTTCATATAAATAGACACAGCATACGTGATGTTTTATTATTGAAATGTTAATTTTGGCAGTCCTCGAATGTATATAATTATAAGCTATCTAATTTATTTTACTTTAATTTAGGACACAGCTCTTAGAAAACGACCTCAGCTCTGAAGAACCATTGTCTCTATCTAATCTGCATGTAACTCTCTTCTATGTGCTGGAATGTGTATTGAGACAGTAAATGGTTAACAAGGCAGAGAGTCCCAACGAGCTGGAGTTTGTCCTCCACTGATATGCAGCATGTTCATCATAAGACCTACCCGTCTGGCCTCTCTTTATTTTATAGTTCCATCTTCTCACTACGTCCTGGTAGCAGTGGCACTTTAATGTCGTAATTCTACCTTATTTTCGAACTATTGTGACTATATTTGGCATATATCGAAAACATTACGGTTTTGTTCTCCAAATCAGTTTTTCACGACTTCTTTGGCACGCTCATGAGTTAATAGTGTGCAAACAGGACACCTGAGTACCTTATTCCTCATAATGTGCGTATATTCCACAAGTGTGGGGAATACTAAAGATCTAAACACTCTAACACTTTCTGATGTAATATTCTACACACAGGGCGCCGTCGTCCAAGCGCTGTTGTTAATGGTTACTCACAAATTACCAGAAATTGACTTATGAACTTAAGAAATGCAACTGGTGTCCCACTGTTCCACAAACCTATTAGCAGGGGCGTTAAACGCACAGTGCGCACTCACTCTTAAACGAATATTTACATCGTTCATACTATTCGATTATGTGTTAAATATTAAACATTTGCCGGCATTCACATAATGATAAAAGTAATTAATTTAGGCGACAATACTAACGAATTTGTGTAACAGCAGGTTGTCGTTAACGCAGTTTAGAAATACCGCCTATCCGGAGGTATGAAATGTCACGTTGTACAAGGCTTAAATTATTATGACCAATAACAGTCAGTGTGAATACCATTCAGAATGAACCAGTTGTCATACGAGTCACCCAGCTGGCACACGACCGACCTTCAACGTTGAAATGTGGTTGAAATATAGTTGAAATACTGTCCGTTGTTGTTTCAACGTTGAAACAACGTTGAATCAACGTTTAATGTTAAATGGTTGCGCAAACGTTGAACTATTAACGGTGAATCAACGTTGAATATTAAATGGTTGCGCAAACGTTGAACTATTAACGGTGAATCAACGTAATATCTTCAACCTGCCTTTGTATTACCATTTCAAGTTCAAAAAACACATACAATAAAAAAAGTACAAACATCTCTTTGGCATTGGCTGAGGGTTATGAAAGAGGTATTAATTATTATTAGTAGTAGTAGTAGTAATAATAATAATAATAATATAATTTTTATTTATTTATTAATTCGTCCAAAAACGTCGTCAAAAACAGGCAGGTATTAACCAGGAAGACAACATCAAGCAATGAAACAGTTTGAAATGTTTTGAGGCAGAAACAAAACTTCGCAATGACAAATCAACAGGTTTAGGGCAGGGCAGTCGTGGCCTGGAGGTTAGGGAACTGGTCTTGAGGCCGGAGGGTCGTGGGTTCGATTCCCAGACGCCGTGACTGAGGTTGTGTGGTGGTTCTCCGAGATTAATTTTACAGAGAGAATAAAAAAATAAATAAAATTGTTCTTTTTTCATTGTGGCATAGGCCTACAGTTGTTTTTTTCCTCTCTCCCATGCAATTTTGAACATCATGAACGTGAATTTTATGGTTTATTCAAGGTTGAATGTATGACGTTGAAACGACGTTGGCTTATCAACGTTGAATCACCTTTCAAAATCGACACATAATCCAACGTTGATTCAACCATCAAATTCGACGTCGATTCAACGTCGATTCAACGTTGAAATGCCTGCTGGGCATTGTTGAATTAACACTCGTGGAGTTTATATAGGCCACGTTTATTTTGTCACCGTACATGAACACCATATAAATTATTGGCTGTTTATTTCTGTAGGCCTATTGGTGGAACACAATGCGAGAAATAGGTAATACTACTTTTATTATATTATAAAAGAAAATACAACCTGTCTAAATCAAAAAGTATTAAACATTTTAATTTATAAAACAGCAGGGAATACAGAACCACATTAAATCTGTCTATTAAACTAGGGTTACAGCATAAAAAAAATGTAAAGGTAAACTTCATTCCTCACGTGAAGATATAAACATCAGGGAAAGTAGAAACCCTTAAAAAATTTCTAATTTAACTCAAAACAGCCATGAAAGGCATGTATAGTTTATATGTAAGACAAAAATTTATTTGTAAGACAAACCTGCATAAGCAAGTGCTGTAATATTTCTCAGACCTTAAATTTCAGCAGGGACTTGAGAATGTAATTTATAACGCAAATAGCATTACGAGGTCTAAATTCACAATTTAAAGAAATAATCATGTGGCGTGTGTGTTTGTAGCAAATAAAAGATAACATTCTCTCTTAAAAAATAATGTAATGATTCCACATATATGTAGTGTCAGTGTTTTCCTAAAAGCAGCAAGATGTCAGCCTGTGTGTGTATGTGTATTTCCTATACCAGAAGCTGAGCATGTTGCTGCTAAGTTGGATTCTCAGTTTACCCTTTCCATGGAGTTCTGAAGTCATCCGTCTCAAGGGTGTGCAGGCTCGTCACAGGCTCGGGCAGTGAGCAGTTCTGAGAGAGAGCCATGCTCTCCAGGTAAGCGATCATGACCTCCAGATCCACCTGGAGCTGCTTCAGGTAGTGCGCTGTGTGAACCTTGAGCCTCACCTGCAGGTTGCTAAGATGCGTCAGAATGGATGTCAAGCCCTGAATAGGTGTGTCATGATCACGGTCAAAGTCAATATCTGGAGACATCTGAAAATACTGGGGAGATGAAGTCAAGAAATTAAGAATAAATAAATAATGTGAATGAATTTTTAACATGTTAAAAGTGGTTGGCACAGCTGAGCAGATATGAACCTATGTCCCCTCTTCATAAACCTGGTCATTCACACACCTCAAGTGAAGATATTTTCCAAATTCCACATTAGTATCCTTAGTTAATTGATGTAAGAAACGAATTAAATGAAATTGCATTGCTAAGTAATTTCGCATCTTGCAGTTTGTACACACACACACACACACACACACACACACACACACACACACACACACAGACACACACACACACACACACACACACACACACACACACACACACACACACACACACACACACGCGTTCCAGGTAACTGCAGTTTCCAGACAAACAGGATGTTTCAGACAGAGGTCCTTCATCAACTCTGCAAGCAAAGTGCTTCTGAATTATAATAGGAGCAGGAGCCAGTTTATTTCTGAAAAAGTAGATGTTTAAATCATAACATTAATTCCATGAGGTTCTACAGTTCTAAAAGATCAGTTCTTTATTTTCAAGTTTTATTGCTGCCATAGCAACAACTGGCTATGCAAACAGATATGTCATTAATACAATGTCCATTAGTATTTCCTTAATTCTGATGGTCCGAAGGTGTTCAACAAACCGATCAACAAGTCTTCCTTTGTTTTCTCCAATATAACGCTGATTGTATTTCCTGTAGTATGTAGTAACAACTCCTGCTGAAGTGCATGAGGATAAATGGGTGATGACAATTGATCCTTTTTTGCCAGTTATTTTAGATATCTGAATAGTGATTTAGATTGCTCTTGTCGAGCAAGTCTTTAATGTTTTTGTTTCATCTATAGTGGAGATGTACTCATCTGTAGTTCACTATGCATTTGTAGCGATCCTCCAGAGATATTTTTCCTAAGGAAAGAATTCCTAAAGAATTCCTTTGTCAGCATGACGTACACTTAAAACAGTGACTAATATTGTACTGGCACAGCATTTCAATACTAATGCACACGGTATTAATTACATATCTGTTTGCATAGCCAGTTGTTGCTATGGCAGCAATGAAAGTAAGAAATTCAAGGGAAAACTGATCTACACTCTTGGAACTTTAGAATCCCATGGAATATTATGATTTAAACATCTACTTTTTCATATGAAACACAACACCACAAGTTCTTCACAGGGGTCACTGTGTAGGCATCCCCCTTTGTCTATGTTTCACTGAATTAAGCCCACGGCACCTTCCATGCAAGGTCTGCCATCTGAGCACCCCCCCCCCCCCCCCCCCACAAGCTCATGTTTAAATCAGACCACACCTCTTTAAATGTAAACCTAAAATGGCCCCCATGCTGACTAAGGCTGTACCCAGCACCGCTGACACTGTTAATGCATGCTCAGCACTAACAGTGCCACACAGAGCCAGAGTGGCTAATCGGGAGATTCGGGAGGATTCCCGATGGGCCGGCTCATGCCAAACTCTAGTTTGGGCCGATTGGGAGGGAAAAATAATTTTGGGCCGGATTTGGGCATGAAACTCCCGGGCTGAAAAAGGGGTCCACTCCGGCCCTGGTGCCACTTGTACATCTACGTTGCTCACTGCATCAATATCAAAGACAAACGCACTGACCCAACACAACCAACACAATTTACAGTTCCTAACCTGTAAAAATCCACATTTAAAAATGTACCACATTACACAATGACAGCTTCTTCCCTTCAAAAGATTCATTGAATGCAACCTCAAATGGAATTGTTATAAAATATCAATTTACTTTTGGACTACAACAGCATTTCTGACCTTGGTGTACTTAAACCAATACACTGTGGGACGTGGATTTTTTTTTTACCTTCATCCACTAATAAGTCAGATTCTCATGCATCATCCCATGTATCAATATTTGTAGCCTATACTTGCTCTCCATTACACTGTCCCTCATGCACAAACCTAATTGCTTTATTTGTATCACTGCGAGACAAAGCATTAACCTTGCAATGCTTATTATTCAAACATGCTAATGTGCTTCACAAATGATTATGTCTCATGTATATCATCCCTGTCACACACTTTACATGCCAATATAATATGCTTCAGCATGCCCAAAATACTTGCTGAAGATAGATGTAGTCTATGTTTTAAAGACCTCTCAGGATTCACAAAATGCAAATAGCTGTGTAGAAAGTTGCTCTTCTTAGCTAGTTAAAGTAATACTACACTGTCAATACCTCAGATGACTGTACATGCAAATATGTTTGTTTATTAGAGGTTTCCTGCCTGCCTTTATATTGATCACATAGTTGATGCAGATTCAGAGTAATGGCTTCATAAATGAATGCCAGCAGACATCGGAGATACATAGCACCATGTACTTTTCTTTCGATAATTTTGGTCTCGTCTTGTTCACATGACAATGTTGCCATGTGGTTTTTATTTTTTTCTTTTGTCTCCTACCTGTTTTTTGTTTGTTTTATCTCCACCCCTTACTAGTTGCCATAGGCTTGGTTACCATTTGACTGCCTGTGTATTTATATCCTGTTTATCTTTGTACGTTTATGCCTCAGTTATCTCTGTACTTACCTCTATATTGGTACCACTGTGTGTATACACCCCTATGTTTTGTATCTTTCTCAGAATTTTGTAAAAAAGTTTCATTATCTTCTCCATTTTTATTTTATTCATCCTTCATGTCTTTTGTATTTTTTGTTCATTCTCAACTGGGTTTGCTTATTTCTGCAAATGCTTAATACTTCAGCTTTGCATAACTGAAAGACTGACGACCAAAGGACACAGTGAGTAAGTCACGTACCAGTTAGTGGCTGTCACGTATAGACCTGCCCCCACCTGTCAATAATTTTTGTTTAGTTTTTCCATGTGCTAAAGCTTGCTTTTTCCCATTTTCTCCTGTCATGTGTTTGTAACCCCACCCTTTGTTATTAGTCGCAGGTGTTCCATGTTAGTTTGAGTATTGATTCCCCAAGAAGATTGTAATTCAGTTTGGCGATAATTGTTTGAAGCCTCTGTTTGGTCTGTCCTCAGAAAAATCCCTGTGTTTGTTATTGTATGTTTATCATGTTGTCTTGTCTCATGCATTGTTATTATTATCTTTCCTGATTATATGTTTAGCCTATGTTTCTTTCATGTATCTGGTGTTTCCCTTAATTTAGTAATGTCTCTACACATTGGTAATTGTTCTATTTCAGAACAACCCGATATGACTATGGACTGTTTAAAGGACTCTGGTTATGGATTTGCTTGTAATACTGAAAATCTTGCTCCTCTCAGCACTTGAGCGTCCACCTCCTATTCACCCAATGTCTAGGGTGTTACATAATTATCAGCCTAGCCAGAACACAGCGAGAGAGCGTGTAACGTATTGACCAGACAGAGCCCAACTGCGGAAGTATACTGCTTTTATTTAAATGAATCATGTGCACAGCAAAACTGCACATGAACCAGTAGCACTAGGAGTAATAGCAATAGCGTTTTCTTAGGGTGGTTGGGATGGTCCAGGGTCATAACGGGAGAGCAGAATCCGGGAGGTACAGGAGGGCTAGGCAGGAGGCGAGGTCTGGGGAGTAAGCAAGGGTCAAAACACAGGAGATCGAACAGGCAATCAAAATGCTTGGTATGCTGCATGGGAACGGCAATACTTCGCAACTAGGAAGTGGTGGGAAGGTGTATATGTATGACAAAAACGGGGCGTGGTGATTAGTGGGAGGTGAGGCTGGGAGGGATAGATCAGGTGGCATTCCTTACAGTACCCCCCTTAAGGAGCGTCTCTTGATGCTCTATGACGAGCCGGGGGTCGACCGCGGCGCCGGGGGGCAGGGGGAAGTCATGGCCTGGCGGTTACGGAACTGGTCTTGTGACCGGAAGGTCGTGGGTTGAATTCCCAGACCTGAGGCCATGACTGAGGTGCCCCTGAGCAAGGCCCTTAACCCTCAATTGCTCACTTGTATAAAAATGAGATAAAATGTAAGTTGCTCTGGATAAGGGCATCTGCCAAATACCATAAAATGTAAATGTAAATGAAAGTTAGGGTGTGTAGCGTGGAAGTCCCTGATCACAGAGGGGCAGAGAACATCCCTCGCCGGGATCCAAGCTCGTTCCTCGGGGCCATATCCTTCCCAGTCAACCAGGTACTGAAGACCTCCTCGTCAGCGTCAGGATTCCAACAATTCTCGGACTATATAGGCAGGTCGACTGTCAATGTCCAGAGGGTCCGGAGGACTCGTAGCCATGGGGGGAGTGGTGAATGGGCTGTAGTGAACCAGCTTCAGGAGACAAACGTGGAAGACAGGGTTAATGCGGTAGTGTGAGGGTAAAAGATTGGTGATGAAGTCGATCATGAGTTGTGTCCATGGTCGGAGAGGAATGGGTAAAGGAAGGAGTTGTCCTGCTGGAAGAGTACGGGGAGTAGGGGATTGGGCACAAACAGAACATGCCAGCACATAATCATGAATGTCATCCTCCCAGGACAGCCACCAGTAACGCTGTGAAATAAGGTGTCATGTGCGTGTGATACCTGGGTGGCCTGTGCCTGCTGTCATGGGCGAGTTGGAGGACACACCCCTGGAGGGACACGGGCACGTATTGCTTATTCTCATGGCACTCCTCTGGACTGGGATCGGTGCGCAAAGCCTTGTCTAATTCTTCTTGTACTTCCCATCGTATGGCTGCGAGGAAGCAGGAATCTTGCAGAATATGTTCAGGTACTTTGACTGCCTCGTCCTTCTCATAGATCCGTGAGAGAACGTCAGCGTTGACATTCTTTGATCCGGGTATGTAAGACACAGTGACGCGAAAACGGGAAAAAAACAGTGCCCACCTGGCTTGTCACAGGTTTAGGCGTCTGGCTGACTTCAAGTATTCAAGATTCTTGTGGTTAGTATAAACTATAAAGGGATGTTTTGCTCCTTCTAAACAGTGAAGCCATTGCTCGAGGGTAAGCTTGATGGCCAGGAGTTCTCGGTTACCAACATCATAATTCATTTCAACGGGTGTCATTTTCCTGGAAAAGTAGGCACAGGGGTGTGTAACTTAGGTGCGTTCCCCTGCCATTGAGAGAGAACAACGCCCACTCCTACCTGAGAGGCATCGACTTCTACGATGAACTGGAGCTGGGGGTCTGGAAGATGCTGAACAGGAGCCAACGTGAACGTTTTCTTGAGGAGTGAGAACGCACGTTCCTCTTCGGTGGTCCAGGTGAAGTGCCGATTTCTCCCACCCTTTAAGAGGTTAGTGAGAGGGGCTGCTAACTCACCGAATCCTCGGATGAAAGGCCGACAGAAGTTAACAAATCCCAGGAATTTCTGTAGTTCTTTTGTGGAGCGGGGCATCGGCCACTTCGTGACAGACTCCACCTTCTCCATATCCATGGAGATCTGACCAGCAGAAAGAGTACACCCTAGAAACATCATCGAGGAGCGATGAAACTCACACTTCTCCGCCTTTACATAAAGATTATGCTCCCGTAGGTGTTGTAACACCGCAGAGACATGTTGGATGTGTTCTGACACAGAAAGGGATTAAATCAGAATGTCATCAATATAAACAAACATGAAGTTATTGATCATGTCACGGAAGACCTCATCCATGAACGCTTGAAACATGGAGGGGATGTTTGTCAGTCCATACGGCATTACTAGGTACTCATAGTGCCCTCTGGCGGTAACAAAGCCAGTCTTCCACTCTAATACGTAATCATTGCCTTCTCTAATACGGATCAGATTGTAAGCGCTCCGTAAGTCCAGCTTGGTGAAGACGTTGGCCCCCATAAAGTGTTCTTGTGATGCGGTGATGAAGGGGAGAGGGTAGGTGTATTTAGATGTTACGGCGTTCAGGGCACGATAAGCAATACAAGGGCGCAATCCCCCATCTTTCTTTTTAATGAAGGAGAAGCCAGCCACCACTGGAGAAGTGGAATGTCGAATAAACCCCTTCTGCAGAGCTTCAGTGACATGAGACTCCATCGCCAGATCTTCAGGACGTGACAGAAGGTAAGTTTTTGTCTTACGAGATAAGGGGGCTCCAGGTAGGAGGTCGACTGCGCAATCACAGGGACGATGAGGAGGCAGAAGACAGGCGCTGTCCTTGTTGAAAACGTCAGCGGAGCTTCGATACTGCACTGGGACAACGTCGGATAGTGGAGTGTCTGGACTTTCTACCGAGGAGGACCGGAGTGGTAGGTGCATGCATTTACTGAGGCAGCTGTAAATTATGATTACTATTGCAACAACACATTATCAGTAGGGTAAAACTAACCTGTCTCATGACAGTATAATCCCAGCTCATGTTCCCTGTTAGTGGGTGAACAATCCAATGCTTGTATATTCCACCGTATGAGTTCTCGTCTCTTCCAGGAGATTTCCGGGTTGTGTGTAGACAGCCATGGAATGCCAAGTATGACGGGGTCTCGGGGTGTGGAGACGAGGAAGAAATCCTGCATTTCGCTGTGGCACAGGTCTACTCGTAGCTCTATGGGACAGGTACGAAGCGTTATCACACCCTGTATTCACCTTCAAGGGAGGATCTACTGGTAAGGTGGGGAGGTGTAGGTGTTAGGCTAGGTCAACAACTTATCAGTGTTTATAGCAGCTTGGATATACTCCGTTAACATGAGGGTTTCACTCTTGCAGGCGAGTTTGACCTGTACGTCTGTCTTCAGACCGCGGCGGAATACTGTTTTCAGGGTCGAGTCACTCCAACCGCTCCCTGCAGCCAGTGTGCGGAACTTCCTCGCATAGTCTGCTGCACATTGTTGTCCTTGTTGGATTTCGTAAAGTCGGTCTCCAACATCACGGACGTTGGCAGAATGATCAAAGACAGCTCTGAACAAGGCGGTGAACTGATTCTCAGACTGGAGAGCTGGGTCATTATAGTCCCACAACGCTGTGCCCCAAGTACCTGCTACATCAGTGAGAAATGACAGGATGAAGTGAATCTTCTGCAGCTCGGTCTGGAATCGGGCTGGGTGATACGTGAAGCATATAAAACACTGCATGAGAAAATTACGGCAGCGGTCAGGAGACCCATCGTAACGTTCAGGTTTTGCTACAGGAACGCTCACAGTTGTAGAAGCAGTAGCGGTGACCAGATGAACAACTTCCTGGAGCGCAGTGATGTTGACTCCTTGATCCTGTATGATCTTCATGAGTTGGTGGACCGTCTCGGTGACCTTCGTAATGGTAACATCTGCTGGATCCATGTAAAGGCAAAGTATTTCTGTAACTTATTGACCAGACAGAGAAGGATCCAACTGCGGAAGTATACTTTCTCTTCCGGCTTTCTTCGAACTTTAGCAAAGAAAATGGATTTGATCAAGTGGTCTCTCAACGCAATTAGCATTATTTTGTCCACATGGAGTCATGGTGTGGGAGAACCCACATGTCTGGACGGACCGTCCTCATCTGGATATGTGTTTGGCTCAGGGGGGACTTGGCGTAGTTTGTGTCTTGCGCCTCTCTCCCTGGAAGATGTTGAGGACGTGCTCTTATTTGGAACTTTGATGACTGGGGTTCTGCTGATTGGATTAGGCGTTGCCCTGGTGTATCGGGAAATTAAAAGAGTGGGGTCAGTTGAACGCCCATGAAAATTGCCCAACTTGATTGACGCGGTGGGTAGAGCTGTTGGAACTGTTGGAACTGTTGAAACACAGACTGTGACTTTTAAAAAGCTGGATTTGATCATGGAGGGAATCAATGCTCTACGCATGAAGCTGGATCAGTTGGGAGACTGCTGACTTAAGGGGAGTTTGTGTGCTCAAACACTCAAGGACGAGCTCCCTGCTAAATTCTTCATTCATGATTATCTGCATTGGCGCCCAAACAAATTCTCCCAGAAGGTTGTCGTCTTGGTTACCTGCTTCTACCCCCACACAGACTGTCAGAGATGGCTTTCACCTTCCACCGCGAACTTTGACACAAAAACTGTGTGCCAGGCCTCCGGCTCCCCCCTCCCTCTCTGAATGAATCACGCCTCTCTGTAACGCGGGAGTACTGGGAGGTACTCACCGCGTATAGTGATAGAAGAAAGGTGGATCCAAGTGCCGTTTAACAGCACAACAGCGTTTGTCAGAACAGAACGCGAGTGCGAGAGTTAAAACACGAAACACAACCCAAATGAATAAACGAAAGCAACGCGGAAAAGTCAACGCGAGAAAATAAAAGGAAAGTCGTGGAAGCACGGTAAAACGATAAACAAAACCCAACGCGGAAAACTCAACGCGTGAAAAATAAAGCTCAACCGTAAGGAGACGGGAGAAACAAACAAAACAACAAACGTAACTTAAACAGCGCAGACACAGGCAACGTGAAAACGAAACTAAAGATGCCAGAGAAGGTGGCTGGCCAGAAGGCAGAAAAACACCGCAGCAAAACAAAACCCCTTCCTAAAATATAAAGTCAGAATAAAGACAGGAAGAAAAAACAGACTTGGGAAAACTTGAGGTAGGTCAGAGCGACGCAGGAGATAGAATCTCGAAGAAGAGAAGGAGAGACAGAGAGAGAGCGGCGACGAGACACCTTGTAACTTGGAGAGTGCAACTTCGGGGAATGAAGGAGCAGGCTGATAGCGCGAGGGCAAAACCGAACGAATCAGCAATGATCCGTTTCCCACAGCTTCCTTAAGAAGGCTTCAGACAGCTGAAACAGATCATTGCTGATTACGCCCCGCAAGTCTAGGACTGACTCGGGTGCCCCTCCTGGTGGTGGAGGGAGTGGCATCCGAGCCAGCCCTGACACTCTCACTGCTTACTGTCTGTGTTATCAATGCTGTATGTGCTATGGGGATTTTTTGCATACACACAGACTGTTGTCCTGTTCGCGAGAATAATCTGTGGTCATATTTTTTTGTCTCCTCCTAATGTTATCTCTCTATGTTTCTCCCTAATCTGTACGGCGGCGCCCAAAGCGTGGCCACTCCAGGTTCTCGGTGCTTTACACCGGGGTCCTGGGGAAACTGAATTTCCCATTCGTGGGATCAATAAAGGTTATCTTATCTTATCTTATACCGCTTTTATTTAAATGAATTACGTGTACAGATAACGACACATGAACCAGTAGCACTAGGAGTATTAGCAATAGCATTTTCTTGGGGTAGTCGGGGCGGTCCAGGGTCATAACGGGAGAGCAGAATTCGGGAGGTACAGGAGGGCTAGGCAGGAGGCGAGGTCTGGGGAGTAAGCAAGGGTCAGAACACAGGTGATCGATCGAGATTGGTATGCTGCATAGGAACGACAATACTTCGCGAATGTATGCCAAAAAGGGGTGTGGTGTTTAGTGGCAGGTGAGGCTGGGAGGGACAGATCAGGTGGCATTCCTTACAGAGTGAGACTCTTCCAAGTGTTTGTGCTGGGACAAAACCCAGGTTGCTGCGTTGCTGTCTGAGCCCTCTGTGTCCCAGCATATGCCAAGGCAGAGACAGCAAATACCCTGGTGCCATGGGTACATGTTACTCTCCATGAGATTGGCAGGTCATTGCCGATCGCCCAGACTCCTGTGGAGGTGGCCGTTCAGCCTACCCTGGTCTCCAGCGTGGGAAAAACCATGCCCCCAGCTCCTGTATATGTTCCTTGGGCCCACAAGCGGCCTGTTCATGTTCCCAAGAAGGGCCTTCTGTAGTTCCTGTGACCCGAAAGGGGTCATCACCAGTTCCTGTGACCTGAGAGGTGTCAGCACCATTTCCTGTGGTCTGAAGGTGGTCAGTTCCTGTTCCTGTTCCTCTTCTGGAAACCCCAGAACCGCTGATGCTGGATGTCGCCGCCGTGTCTCTGGAGATCCTGGACCTGCCGCCACTGGATATTGCCGGCACACCACCGGAAACCCAAGACCCGCCTCTGTGTCTGGATGCTCCCAGGTCCGCGCCTATCCCAGAGTGAAACTCTGCTTGCTTTGCCACAACGCCGTGAGTTAAGCCTGCTCTAACATTGCCAGATTGCTGAAAACAAATCCCTCCTAAACTGCAAGGTCTTTGTCAACATTCTGGAAAGTCGCTCACTGGATTTCCCATACTACAGAATCCCAGGTAAGTGTCCAGGGTTTATGCTTTGGTGCCAGTGTTACTTCAAAGAAAACCAAATGGCACACATAATTTGTATTGCCTTAGTGATAGAGGCAATTACTGGGGAGGTGAGAAAATGGGCAGAAGCTGTGAGCTGGTAGGGATGTAGCAGGGATTTCAGTCTCTGTAGAACAATGTCCAGCATTGGATCTGCCACTCCAGGCCTGCTGTCTGCTGTATTTAGTTCTTCTGTGTCAGATGTCCAACTCCTGCATGGGAGACTAAGCCTAAGATGTTTAGGGGTCTATCTATCTGCATCTCTGAAATCTCATCATCTGGAATTACTGATGACACTCTGTTTATGTTCTGTTTCCATTGCTCCATCTCCTGCCTCCTAGAGGGCCACTGCTGGGCCCTGCCTCTGCTGGGCCCTGCCTCTATGTGTGCATCCCATCGTACCGTGCCATGCTCCTTTGTGGGTTATTTGTTCTGGATTTGCTGTTCCATGATGCTACGTTGCAGAGTCTAGAAATTCCCTTAACAGAGACTGCCAGATGCAAGTGTCAGTGCTGAATCCCAGAATGATAGCAACAGTACAATGCTATATGATGCTATAAGGCTGTTCTTGGTATAGTTCTTCCAGTCAATGCATCGGTTCCAGTTCCTGTCTCTGTAATCCCCTCAGTCTCTGTGTCTGCCTCTATGTCTTCATTATATCTGTAATTCTGTCTGTTCCTGTGTCTACTGTCCTCCAGTCTTAGTTCTTAGTTCGGTTTTCTGCTCAGTCCCCAGTCCACCCAGTCATCTAGTATCTTGTTCAATCCTCTTCCAAGTCTCTTGTCCAGTCCTCAGTTATCCCATCGTTTGTCTATCCCATCTTCTACATGTTCCTCATTTTGGTTCCTGTTCTTTGTTTTTTGTTTTTTTCTTGTTTCTGTCCCAAGTTTTGGTTTCTTTCACTTTGGGACCTACAGATTGGAGGACTATGGAACATAGCACCATGTGCTTTTGTTTTGATTGTTTTTTGTTGTGTTTACATGGTGATGCCACTTCATTCTTTTGTTTTTGTTTTTGTCTCCTCCATGTTTCTTGTTTGATTTATTTCTGCCCCTTTATTTCTGTTACTTTTGATCTACTTGTGTATTTATATTCTGTGTTCTGAGATCTGATCTGTCAGTCTCACTGCTGTAGAACATCACTTTGTTCTGTATTTACCTTTTTGGTTTGTAGCACTTTGTAGCATTCCCTCATTTTTGTGATGTTATCTGTTTGTTTGTTATTTTACATTCCTTCATGTATTTAGTGTTTTGTTTAATTCTGAACACATATTCTGTTTTTTTTTTTACTCTGGACTGTGATAACGATTAATGTGTAATACCTCTACTTGCACCTCCTTACACAGATTGTGTCAAATCAATCTGAATTTCAGTGAAAAGCCCTAAAAGTCATATTTGAGTGATAAAACACTGACTCACCGTCATTAAAGTCCAGGTATGAAATCCCCCAACCTTTGTATACTAAAAAACACCTGAAATATTTTATTTCAGTTCAAGGATCTTCCTGCAAGAAGCAACCCCCATTTGACACCAGATAACGGAGACGGTTTACCTCACAGAGGTTTTGGCAATGAAGCTCCACTCTTAGCCATTCTCAATAAAGCTCCCACATATTTTCATCCTGCCTCTTCATCAGTCTAAACATTACAACTATTATCAGTGAACTGTACACTTGCCTGCATGCTGTTTAAATGATCCAGGCCATTCTTTTCTCTTCTTGGAACCGGAGAGGTCCATTTGGAGCTGGGATTTAGGAACCATGCTGAAGGTACCTGTATGGATACTATACGGACCAGTAAGATGAGTACAAAGAGTCTTTTGTCTTTTTAAACAGAACAGTGATTATGACATTGATTTAGGATGTTACATATTTGTAAAACTTTATATATCTACCCTCCACAATAAATGATTTTGTTATAATGAGGGAGGGGCTAAGATATTAAGATTATTAAGGTATTTCATCCAAGAATTTGATGGATGAAAAGGTGACTGCAGAAGACAGACTGTAGGACAATATAGTCACTTGGTAGGACTTTGGTAAGCTGTAGGAGCAAATGAAGTAAGGCCAGAGAGAGAAGCTGCTCGAACAATGTGAAAGTTCAGAGTCAGCAGTACCCTCACAAGTATAATCACAGACTTGGAGATGCATCCAAAAGGGAAAGGCAACACAAACCATGAGGCAATGCGCATAAGTGCCAAGCAACACACCAGAAAATGGCATCCAGAATGACAATGCTTAAGTAAAGTAATGGCATTGACCTCCATGGTGGGATCATCGTGCACATCCCAGTTTCGTGGTCCTGGCCCTGGAAATGGTGGAGGCGTCTGTGGCAACAGTAATGGTCCTAACCCTCAATGTGGCTAAATCAATACACAGAGCCCCTAGAGTAAAAATAACACAAAATGCAAAATGTCAGAATAACATCAGACAGAAAAAAAAGACAAAAAAGACTTGTTTAAACAAGAATGCTTTAAAATGTAGTCAAGTTAGCCATAAAATCACAGAATTCTCCAAACCAACAACCAGCTCAAACCAGCTATACTATGTTCCTCGAAAAGAAATAATATTTTGTTGAAATAGCGCGTAATAACAGTTTTAATTGGCAACAAAGTTTTTAAAGGTCTAATCGAAACAATAACCAGCCAAACCCTTATTACAGCCCAGTGTCTGCCAGAACCACAGTTTATCCACAAACATGATTGAAGGGTTAAATGCATGTGGAGAGATGAGCTTTACACAATGACAGAAGCCAGCACTGAGATTAATGGCCACGCCAGGCCTGTTAAATATGGGCATAAAAAGGGTTCCAAAAAAAGCAACCCTATACGGTTTTTAGGCAAAGCATCTTTAGGCAAAGATGTTCCTGATTTTAGGCAAAGACGAAACATCTGATAGTGAAAGCCATAATTCAGTTCAATTCAAGGATAAAAAAAAACCACAGGAGAAATATTCACAGAACAAGGCATAAATTTCACATGTAGACAGGTTAAGGAGGTTTTCACTCCGCAAATGCTATTGCATATATATATATATATATATATTGCGGATGACACTCAACTTTACATATCAGCCAAACCCGATGACAAACTCAGTTTAGGAAAAATTGAGGCCTGTGTAAGAGATATTAAATGCTGGATGTCTCTAAACTTCCTACAATTAAATGAGGACAAAACAGAAGTTCTCCTTGTGGGCCCTAAGGCCGCAAGACAGAAAATTCCAAATTTAATGCTTAATCTTGCAGACTATCCCATTACACCTGGCACAGTAGCCAAAAACCTAGGCGTCATACTCGACTCCGACCTATCATTTGATAAATATATAGATAATACTACTAGGATAGCTTTTCTACATCTCCGCAACATTGCCAAATTAAGAAATGCATTATCACAGGATGATGCAGAAAAATTGGTGCACGCCTTTGTTAGCTCTAGACTAGACTACTGCAATTCACTACTGTCAGGATGTTCAAATAGGAATCTAAATAAACTTCAAGTAGTTCAAAATGCCGCAGCTAGAGTTCTGACCAGAACTAGAAAATTTCAGCATATTAGACCAGTCCTATCAGCCCTGCATTGGCTCCCAGTTAAATTTCGTATTGATTTTAAAATTCTATTATTAGCATATAAAGCACTACATGGGCTTGCTCCTGAATACCTCCAGGAACTTATTTCCTACTATGAACCCCCACGTCAACTAAGATCACAGGGTGCTGGTCTGTTATTAGTTCCACAAATTAACAAGGTAACAGCAGGGAGAAGAGCCTTTTCTTATAAGGCCCCCCAGCTTTGGAATAATCTTCCTAAATGTGTCCGGGACTCTGACACAGTCACAATCTTTAAATCTAGGTTGAAAACCCACTTATTTAGTCTAGCGTTTGATAATTAATATCCCCCTTAGATAAAGGTACAGATCCAGGGGTTCATAGACGAAGGGTTTTATGGTAGACTGGGGTGCTGGTGCTGTCATCCTGTCACTGCTCGTGGTCACTCAAGTTTGTTGACAGTGCAGTGGACGGATGCCATTGTCTCAGAATGCCCCCAAGCCTATGTTACCTTCTGGTTCTGCCTTTTTTAGCTAGGCTGTAATAATTTAACTTAGTGCCGGAGTTGCTGCCACACTCCAGAAATGTTTATAATTTTACCTGTCCTGTATATGTCCTCATACAGAGCTAATTTTCCCTGTTTCATTTCTCCACATGGCTGCCCGCCTGCTTGAGGTATAATGAGATGAGGAGAGACAAGCGATCCATCCTGGCCGGCCACCTCCTGCCTAACCGGATGCCTACACCATGATGGACATTATTACATCTTTTTCGGTCTAAATGAACATTATTGCATCTTTTACATTCTGTCTACACTCTGTCTATATTGTTGTTGTTGTCATGGTGACCGGTGTCGGCCAGAGGAGGATGGGCTCCCCCCCTGAGTCTTGGTTCCTCTCAAGGTTTCTTCCTCATGCAAAAACTAGGGAGTTTTTCCTTGCCACTGTCGCCTTTGGCTTGCTCACTGGGGGCTAGGACTCGGCACTTGTAAAGCTGCTTTGTGACAACAACTGTTGTAAAAAGCGCTATATAAATAAAATTTGATTGATTGATTGATATATATATATATATATATATATATATATATATATATATATATATATATATATATATATATATATATATATATATATATATATATGCAGCGGTGTGGTCCTTATAGTATATATATATATAAGGACCACACTGCACCAAATGGATGGAATGGTGAAACGTTTTTAACAAGATCAGGTCATGGAGAGAGAGCACCGAAGACACACCACAGAGTGCTGGGTCACTGCAGATGTGGAGGTCGACGTGAACAGACATCAGGACAAGTGGTCCACTGCACCTTTAAAATCCTTCACACCTCAAACCTCAACACCAGGTGGACTGAAGCACATTCCAGCCAACCTGACCAGAGAAAAACCAGGACACACGAGCAATTTGCCGAACTTCAGCCTGACCAAGGCAGAGCTTGTTAGACAGATGAACTGCAGAATACCTATGCAGCTTATTTTAGACCTGTTGAGAGAGTTGGAGACTGTACTTAAGCCAGGTGTGATAGAGCCATTCTATCAGGTGCACCATGATGCCCCTTGTCCCTAAAATGGATGGAGATCTGCATTTTTTATTTGACTTCTATAGTCTGAATGTAGCATCACTCTTTGATCTCTACCCCATGCCAAGAGTTAACAAACCTATCAAGAGATTGGGGAAAGCAAAATTCCTAAACTTGTTCAACATGTGCGAAGGCTACCAACATGCTCGGCTAAGTCAGTTGGCGAAATAACTAATGAGCATTTAGAGCAGGCTATAGAATTTCTCAGTGATGCACTTTGGATTTCAGGGAGCAGTGGCAAAATTTCAAAGCGAAAAAGCACAGAGGATTTTGCAGTAGTATACGTCAGTGGCAATGTCATTTACAACACAACCTGGGAAGAACACATATGTTCACATGAAGGTTAGGTAAAATTGGCAGTCAACAAAAAAAAATTCTCCCTGAGTGTGTGTCTGTGTCTCTATGTTCAATAAAAAGTAGTGTCAGTGTCTGTGTCTGTGTGCATGCGTGCGTGTGTGTGCTTGTATGCCCAGTGGTGGATGGTGCTTTGCCACTAGGGTCTGTCCTCTCTCCCCTTCCTGCACCCCATTCAGTCCCCCAGGGGGCTGTGGCTTCCGGTAGAGAGTACGCTGTGCGCAATTGGCTGCCGCTTCTCGCCGGTGTGTGTGTGATTGTCTGTGACTTGTACCTGTGTTAAATTGTAAAGCGCCTTGGGAATCTGGAAAGGCGCTATATAAATCGAACATTCATTCATTAATTCATTCATTCATGTCAGGTGGAACCTGACCTCCACAGAATTATGGAAGTGGGGCTGACAATGAACCCAGCAAAATGCAAAATGCACCTTAGCAAAGCATGTCATTTCTTACCTTGGCCACATTTTGAGGAATAAACAAGCAGACAATAATGCAGAATAAATAAATAAAAGAATTGATTTAAATTCCAGTATTATTTCTTATGAATGGCAAACACTTTAAACCAGATAATGTACTGATATACTGTGTTCTCTGCAAACTATTCACAGAATAGTCATATTTCCCCCGAAAAAAAATGTTTATTGATTAAATTGCACTGAAAAGCATTAATGCTGTTAATAGCTATGAACATTACATAATATCACAGAAGCGGATTCCACCTGTGGTCGCTACACGTTTTACACATAATCAGATCTTCGTGACTCCTTTCACACATATGTCACAACCGATAATAGAAATGGATCGTTATCTATTTAATGAAATGACTGTTGCGTGTCTATAAAAGCGTGCATGATATGAACAGTCCAAGACTTTCTGACTCGTGCCATATCACACACACAATGAGGATTGTTCTTGTAAAACGCCGTCGTTGCTGACTTACAAATGACCTGAACAGGACTTGTGAAGCAAGGATTTTGGGACTTTTGTCAGTCCAATTTCAGTAGTCATATTTTAAACAACATTATAGTAATTGTAACCTAACTGTTATGAAACACAAGAGTCCTTCTGTTCCTCAATACTTTTAACAAGAAGGTGCAGTGCAAATGGAAAACGAATATTCAAATGAGTAATATTCGATTAGAATATGTGGGTTAATGGTGAGCATTTGGCGGGATCTCATAAAGGTAGAAGTCATTCAGTGAGTATCATCGGAGTTGTTTAACAGCAGGTGGTCGTTAACAAAGTTCAGTAATACCGCATAACTTTAGGTCTTTAATTGCACGGTGTATTTTATACTGCATAAAAACCTTTGCGTAAAATATTTTAAAAACTCCAGAAACGATAAATGTAAGTACAGACATGTATTAAATAGTCGCCATACCACAGCAAAATGCACTGTAGAATTAACATTCAACGTGAACACCCTTAGTGAACGCGTAGGAGGCTACACCCTAAATAAAAATCATAAGTTATTTCTTCTGTTTATTTCTGTGTTGGGTGAAAATACTGAGAGAAATAAATAATGTTAAAAATGAATGATGTGACGACATTCTTTTATTAAGATTTGAAAATGATTCAATTAAATATTATAGAAGTAGTAAATAGAAACTGTTTTGACTCCATAAACAACCAACACATCAACGACAACAACAACAACAATTATACAGTAGATTTATATGCTGATTTTAATTAATGCAAAGATGTTTACAAGCTTTGACAAATAAACCACAAAATAAACACAGAACCAGCAATAACATAATGAATACAGGGCAATAAAGATACAGGACAAGAACATAGTGGTAACAAAACAGACTGAATAAATAAACTGAGAGGACAGACATAGACAACAGAAAAGATCAGTGTCTGATAAGATCTGGTTGTATGCAAGAGAAAACAGAAGACTTTTGAAGTTAGATTTAGATCCAGATAAGCTGACTTGGGATGGAAGGGAATTCCAGACATGGGGAGCAATTCTAGAAAAGGCTTGATAACCAGAAAAGTGGAGGGTAAAAGATGGAGCAGCTACCAGCCCAGGAGGATCTGAGAACATGGTGTGTAGTGGTGGAGGAGACTGGAGAGATATGAAGGAGCAGGACTCAGCCTTGATTACACAAGGAGAAGTTTTAAATGAATGCTGTATTTAACGAGAGCCAGTGCAAATTATGGAGAGTGTGTAATGTGCTGAGATGAGTTAGAAGACAGGCAGCAGGACTCGTGACCATTTGAAGTTTGTGATGCAAGGAGAACCTAATACCGTGGTCTTCAAAAACGTTTTTATTGAAATGAAATAGCAGGAAGTACAAAGCTACAGTAAACACTGTTCAATTAAATTACGGTATTTAAACATCTGAAAGAGTTAATTTATATTGTGAACAAACACAAACAAATATCAGACACAACAGAGTTGTGGAAACCCTTCAAAAATACCCATTAAACACATTCACATTACTACTAAAGATAAGTAAGGCAATAGTTCATATGTAAACACTGATATTTCTCGAATCTAAAATATCAGGAGGGATTTGAGAACTTATAAAGAAAATGGCATGAAAAAGACCATCAAAGCAGAATAAATTCACAATTTAGAGAACTGATCCTGTTGAGTGTGTGTGTGTGTGTGTGTGTGTGTGTGTGTGTGTGCGCGTGCGTGCATGTGTGTGTGTGTGTGTGTGTGTGTGTGTGTGTGTGTGTGTGTGTGCGTGTGTGTGTGTGTGTGTGTATGTGTGTGTGTGTGTGCGTGTTCATACTTGTTTTTGATGTGCACAAGCATATCTAGGCAAGCCTTGTTAAACATGTTGCTGCTAGGTCTGATTCTCAGCAATAGTTTAACTTGTCCAGGTTTTGGCAAAATCTTTCCATGTAACTTTGGAGCTCTAACAGACACAGGTAGCTGGACGTGATGGGGAAGGTGGTCTCATGGGTGTGCAGGCTCGTCACAGGCTCGGGCAGCGAGCAGTTCTGAGAGAGAGCCCTGCTCTCCAGGTAAGCGATCATGACCTCCAGATCCACCTGGAGCTGCTTCAGGTAGTGCGCTGTGTGAACCTTGAGCCTCACCTGCAGGTTGCCAAGATGCGTCAGAATGGATGTCAAGCCCTGAATAGGTGTGTCATGATCACGGTCAAAGTCAATATCTGGAGACATCTGAAAATACTGGGGAGATGAAGTCAAGAAATTAAGAATAAATAAATAATGTGAATGAAGCCACTTTTTTAACATGTTAAAAGTGGCTGGTACAGCTGAGCAGATATGAAACTATGTCCCCCTCTTCATTTATATATATATATATATATATATATATATATATGCAAAGCATCCATCCATTCTCATCCACTTATCCAGGTCCGGGTTGCGGGGGCAGTAGCCTATTCAAAGCAAATATGCATAATCATATACTCCTAAACAATTGCATTTT
The DNA here is from genome assembly GCF_052324685.1 of Brachyhypopomus gauderio. Taxonomy (NCBI): domain Eukaryota; kingdom Metazoa; phylum Chordata; class Actinopteri; order Gymnotiformes; family Hypopomidae; genus Brachyhypopomus; species Brachyhypopomus gauderio. Next base: position 26,421,295 of record NC_135215.1, on the reverse strand, counting down.
ATGATCTTTCACCACTTATAATGTCTTTTTTTTTGTCAAGCACAAACCTATGTTCTACTTCTGAATTACTTTTACTGATTCACTTCCACATACACATACACCTGCACATGAAATACCCTTTGAGAGAACTTTTTGTAGGCATTATATGATTGCATGATGATTTCTCTGACTAAGGCATTTAACTTGAATTGACTGGATGAAACAGCCACTTAGCCACCAACACCTATTTTAGAAGCACGGGATAAGTAAAGCAAAGCATACATTCTATGATTTGAAGACTTTTCAGGATATCAAAATGGCAAAAATGGCATTAAGAAAGTTGATTTTCTTAGCCACTTGAAGCAAGAAAGGCAGAAACAATTGTTTGTTAGCATTTTGCTTCCTAACCGAACAGCTGATATAGTCCCAGAATGATACTGCAAGATAACAGCTTGGCAAATGAATGTCATAAACTGCAGAGACAAAATCACGGCTTTAAAATCAAGCAAAAGTTTTAAAAGTATAGATTCCAGCTGTTGATATTGTGTCAAATATTTAGTACCTTTAATCATGATGAAAGGCCCTGAAAGCAATTTGACTCACTCCAGTCAAAGTCAAGGTATAAGAGATGCCAAGATCTTTGCATTCTGACACACATCCGAGGTCCGAAATTTCAATACAAGGATCTTTCTGCAGGAAGCAACATCCTTTTTGTCACTTGAGAAAGGAGGAGGTTTACCTCTTCTTTGATCTTCTTGATTCTGCTCACGGAGGTTTTGGCTATGATGCAGACCATGTCGGCAGTTGGATGGCAAACTGCTAGGGCCACTACAGCCGCCATGACGACGCAGGAAAGAGCCAGTGCAGAATGCATCTGCAATGAAGTCCATTTTAGCACAACGGCACGCTTTCACTTTCTGCTGTCTGTAGTAATTTGGAGGATCTTCTGCTACTTCAATCTTCTCATATGAATATTTGGAAAGTTCTTCATGACAATCACTATAAAGCCAGTATGAAAGGGTTCCTTCAACTAGCAGAAAGTGTACATGAACTTATAATACTGAAAAGTTAACATGTTGGACAATGTCAATGTTCAGATATTCGTGCAGTCAGTTCATTTAAAAGTTCACGCTATAGGAATTTGGAGTTCAACAATATGCAAATCAGAGATTGCTTACCTCTTGATGTGTGGAGTGGGACATAGAGAGACTTCAAGCTCTCTTTCTTTTATAGACCTGCGTGACTCACTCATCACTAGGGTGAATCACCATCACCCCCAAGACCACCAGCCTTTGGAAATCACAAAGATTGTAGCACAAAGATGACCCCCCCAAACACCCTCCCCCCCTTTTAGTTCCAGGAGTGAGTCTACAGGTAAAGTCAGACCCAGACAGGAATGAGTAAGAGTTAACACAGCTAGAAGAGTGTTAAAACATTTTGAAGTTTTTCTTTTTTTCTGACACTATTGTATTTTATTATTATTTTAAAAATAAAATACATGAATAATAATAATTAAAAAATTTTGTATATGCATTGTAAATAATTCTGGGCTTTCCACATAAGCACTCTGTCTGAAATGCTAAACAGGATAAGATTACATTTAGATTACATTTATATGCTTAGCAGACAGCCTTCTAAACAAAGTCAATAATAATAATAATAATAATAATAATAATAATAATAATAAATAGTAGTAATCTTCACTTTTGTCACCTTTTGAATTATATTAAGAATAATTCTTAATTCTTTCATTTTAAGAGCCATGATGTCTACATATTTAATATCTTTTTCTGTTCTTTATTATTTTAAGTAATAGTAACTTAAATACCTTATGCTCAGCACAAAATGGGCTATAAATGTTCTCCACATTTGTAACATTTTAACTTATGTTGTAGTAAGATTTAAATAAATATAAGTTATTAAATTATATACTGCAAATACTATATTTTGTTGACCTCCTTCAGTTTCAGACCACTGTCTGAAATGTAACTGTTTCTCTGGTAAACAGATATGACATTACCACATAGCACAGAGAATGTCCAGGATGCTTGATGCTCTACTGACTGTCCTCACTGAACACACGCTATGCGACTTCTCACTTTTGCATGAAACAGCAATGAGTTCTTATTCAATGTTTCAAGGCATAGGCATTTATGCAAAGATTTTTTAAAAGAAATCTTGAAGTATTCCGACAGGAGCGTCGTGAGAATTTTCATTTAAAGAGGGAACATCAAGGAGAGGGAGCATGAGAAGGAGGAGGCAGGATCTGGAATGAACCGGCTCAGACATGTAGGAGAAAAGGTTATATATATATATATATATAATTTGAAAATTTGGTAAACAGATGGACTCTTACTACTTATTTTTCACACCTTAGCAACATAGCATAGTGGTGGTGCAACATAGTGGTGCATGTGGGTTTGTGTGTTCCTGCTGGTGTCTGCGTGCTAGTTGTGTGCATGCGAGAATGTGTAAAGTTGTTTCTCTGTAATGCTGGAAATGTGCTGGACTTGACTACACAGTGCTGAACTTGCTCCATGCTTTACGACCATTTTCCTGTTATTAGTAAACGGTGAGGCACTCTTCCACTGATGAAGAAAGCAGGCACACAGACTGGAGTCTATTAAGTTTGTCATTGTCATTTTATGCAACTGTGTGAATCGACGGTTTTGTTTACAGGGTGTAACATGAATCATTGTTTGAGGATAACGCTGGTGTGAGCTGTTGTTTGGAACAGTACAGCTACAATTCTTGACTTGGGTGCGTATGTATTTTTTTCATTCTGAGTGCATAACAACAACAAAACTAAAAATTGGTTATAAGGACTTCACTTCCTTTAAAGGATTTGCTTTTTAAAAAAAGATTATACATTTATAATACATTTATAATATATAAGATTTATACATTTGTGTTGAGTTCTGTTATCTTTAAATGGATGTCTTGATTCAACAGGTTGGATAAGGTTGATCTGCAGGCTGATACAGGACTGTTGGTGGTTGGCGTTCTGTATCGTGCTATGAAATTTGATTGTGTAGAAATTACAAAATGCATTCACCCTGTTTGAACTTTCCAGAATGGAATCATATTTTGCATTTAACTGAATTTGTCACTTGTCAGCACAAAACATTTTATAATATGAAAGCAAAAATAATGTTTTCTTAACTAAGAACAAATAATAGCAATAAAAGGTGTGACTGCACAAGTATTCATTCACAAAGCAGTAAGTTGTAATCAGAGTTGCAGTTTGACAGTGGATTTTTGGCCATGATTTTAGATATTTCTCAAATTCCACCAAGTTAGGAGACAATATTTAACAACTTTAAATGTATTTCACAGATGCCACTGGAGTGCTGCCTGCAGTTGGACTGGGTCACTTCAGGATGTTGGCTTTTTTGTTTGGTTTAAGTCACTGCACTGACTTGGACATTTGTAATTGAAAATTGAAAGTCAGAGGACCTACAATTTCCCTTAAAATAACTTCGCCAAAAAGTTATCTTTTCATGTCCATCATTGTTTATTCCACATTTACTTTGCTTTTGTTTTATGATTCAACAGAATATATATATGAAAATTGAATGAAACAAAACAGAATCCATAACCTAATATTTGAATGCACATCCTTTAAAATACAAGAGGCTACCACTACAAACAAGTGAATTCTTGAGCGCTCAAGTAATCTTTGGCACCTGTTCTGCTGAACAAATCCTGAACAAATAACTGCTCCAGCTGTCTCAGATCTGAAGGTGCTGTCTTCTCCCCCGTCTTCTCCAGACTGCACGTCTCAGCTCTTTCTCCAGATTCTCAATAGTATCTCATCAAGGCTCACAGAAACCCCCTCAGAACGGCCCAGTGTTTTGCTCTTAGCCTTTCCTGGGGGCTTTTAGCTGAATGTTGGAAGGGCCTTGACCTGAAACTTAGACAGATCTTTCTGTTTGACCTTAAAATGCCTTGAAGGTCTTGAGATTTCATTGTGTCCTGTACATGTTCAAGGCCAGACGCAGCAAAGCAGCCCAAAAACGTAACCGAGCCCAGGCCATGTTTCACAGTACCAATGGTGTCCTTCTCTTTGAAACCTCCATTTTTTTCACCTGTGAACATAAAGCTGATTTGTCTTGCCAAAATGCTTCAGATTTGTCTCGTCGGTCCAGACGCACATCTGCCCCAGAAGCATGGCGGCTTGACAAGACGCACTGCAGCAAACTCCCATCTGCTTTTTAAAAATGTTTTTCTTTCAACAGAGTCCTCCCGGGTCTCCTTCCACAGAGTCCACTGTCTCTCAGAAATCGATGGATCTGATCAGACACTGGATACTGGACTTGACCTTGGACTTCAGCTCGAATCGCTTTGGAAGTGTTTTCTGGCTCTTCGTTTCCATCCGCACTATCCTTCTGTTTGATCTGGGCTCGATTTTCCTCTGACAGACGCATCAAGGGAGCTTTCCTACTGTTCCTCGGACCTTAAACTCCTGAATAATATTTGCAGCCGTTGTCACGGGGACATCATGATACATGGAGATGGTCTTATATAGCCTATGCCTTTTTAAATGTTTGTCTATCACCTTTTCTTTCAGACAACTCTGTCCTTTGCTTTCTCTGGGCCATGTTCAGTGTGGTTCCCATTATAATTCAAAACACTAAACAGGCTGAATGAGATTAAAGACATGTGATACTAATGAAAGTATTAAGAATAATTAATTAATCGTTTTAATTATTACTATAATGCAGTTTCCCACATTGTTTTCTGTTTGATCTATTTTATTGAGCAACCATGCTGTGCTTTAAGGTATATTCAGTGGCTTTAGTTTTTTTTATATCCTTGCTCTGACTTTTATCAAGACTTTTATCTGCTTTAGAATGTTGGTAAATCTCCATGTTGTAGTGTTTGTTTGAAAATAAATAAATAAATGAATAGAAATGATAAACATCAACTGTTATTATCGTGTATTTGTTTCACTTTGACATTACGTTAATTACTTGCAAAAAGAAATTAAATATATTAAAGATTATAATGAGGAAAGTGGGAATGCGTTCTCTTAGCCAAACTTAAAACACACAAACTAATGAATTAATCAAAACCTATCCAATATGTAGCTCAGGGCTTTTTGATAAATACAATCTTTATTTTCTGTTTATGTAAAAATTGTACATAAAAATTCTAACACTACTTTTTTATAATAGTTCTTGGATTAATAATGTTATAGCAACATATTAATAGACAGTAAGGCAAGAGACAACAATATTACGATGACTGGAAATGTTCCATTGCTATTTCGTAGCCATCAAGATCTACACTTAAGATGTAGCAGTGCCATGAGAAACACCTGAACACGCAGGAAGTATACACACTCAGGAAGTATACACACTCAGGAAGTATACACAGGTCTTGTCCTAACAGTCTTCCAGTTATGGTGCCAACTTCTAGCATCACAACTATGAGTTTAAGCTCCCTTTGCTATGGTCTTCTGATATGTTCATGAGGGGCAGTCATGGCCTGGTGGTAGGGAACTGGTCTTGTGACCGGAGGGTCGTGGGTTCCATTCCCAGACCTGAGGCCATGACTGAGGTGCCCTTGAGCAAGGCACCTAACCCCAACTGCTCCCTGGGCGCCAGGCTAGGGCTGCCCACCGCTCTGGGCACGTGTGATCCACAGCCCTCTGGTAATCACTAGTGTGTGTGTGTGTGTGTGTTCTAACTGCACAGATGGGTTAAAAGCAGAGGACAAATTTCGATTGCAATGTAAAAATCACAATTGCCAGCCTACAAAAAGCAGTGAGCATAAACAAAAGATGCAAGGAGCTTCATGTTTTGTTAGCTGAGGCTATAACTAACAATGTCAAAGCACAAAGTAGGTTAATATTTTGGTTCTCTAACCAGCAGATAGCCAGTAAGCAAACACATCACATCTCTGGGGACCGAGGTGCGTCTTCTCAACAGTGAGGCAAGGAAGACGACTCCAGGTCTTTGGCGCCTTCAAACATTTTCATGCATCTTGTACTGCTGGTATTTAGGTGAGTGTGGTATCACGCTGAGTGGGGGATGACACTTCTAGACTTGCCTGGTGGTCTTTCCATGACTTTGATGTGGTTACTGGCAGTAAGACCGAATCTAAAGTGTTTCCTTTTAAAAGGCTGGTTCAAATTAATGATTCACTGTGTGTTTATCAGGACAGTGGTTCAAATCTTTCCTCGGTTAGTTTGGTCAGTTAATGCTTTTTGTCAGGTTCCTTGTTCTTGTCCTACCCTGGCCAGCAGATGTTCAGAGGGATCTGACATTTATACAGCTATCTATCTTCTAGTCTCTACACCATAATAATCAAATGAATAAGGAGGAAAGGAAAAGGAAGGGAAATACAGGCTTGAAATGACACGATTTGTGCAGTTGTCATCTGGCCACACCACATTCACAAGGATTGTTTAGAGTATCTTAACATCTCTGATACTGCTGCACTCCCTTAAACCAATGTACGCAGAGCGAACATCAGTGCCATGAAGGCTTTTCCTGCTGCTAACAGGACCACTCCAACCAAAACAGGCACTGAATCACCAGAACACTGCTGGTCAGATGGGGTTCTGAACCCTTATGTTCTGTTTCAGATCCAACTAAAAAATGTTAAATCATAGGTTAAATTAAAACTACTATTAAATCATGGTCTTTCTTGTGATATACAGTATCGAGGGAGTGGGGGAAGGGGGTCCACTCATTCATAATACCGGGGGAATACATATCCCCCACCCCCTTTCCAAACACGATCAACTTCAAAGAGAGTGTGTGTGTTTGTGTGTGTGTGGGTGCATATGCATGTACATGGGAGTGTATTAATACTTTTTGTAGCCATTTTTATTCATGTTGTCGGCTCTAAGAGCATAAAAAACTACACAAACATCTAAATAAAAAACACAGGGGCTGGTTGTCTTGTCTTAAAATCATTTTGAAATACATTCTACAACTTCTGCTCATGTGCATTTTTGTTGAAACTACTGTATCATACTGTGGATAACATATAAATGTCTCTGTTCCCGTCTGGATGCATCGACGTTGAACATGTGGCCTCCTGTAAGACGACATCAAGCAGAATTATGTGAGTTAAAGTTGCGTTTTTGTGGTTTGCCCCCTGCAAGGACGTGTTCATGGAAATCCTGTCATAAATACTCTCCTCCTGTAGTGACAAAACACACCTTACTTTCAAATGCAGTTTTTCTATTGTTAAACCGATTTGCAAATGCAGTTTTTATTGGTAAACTGATTTTCAATAGGACTTTTCCTATTGTTAAACTGATTTTCAAATGCAGTTTTTTCTTTTGTTAAACTGATTTTCAAATGCCTCTTGCATTAAAAATTTTATCAGATGGAATTATGTAAAAATAAAAGCAGGAAAAGTGAATGTGACATCAGTTATTTTCAGGAGTGCTGAATGTACATACTACTGAACCCCATCCACACCCTCTTGCCTGTTTAGACTGGATGGGCTCCATTCATTCAGGACTGCTGTGCAATACTATGACCCTGCATATTTCATGCCAAACCAAATGTTTTGTCATGACGGCAGTTCCTGGAAGCAGCTGTCCCTCATGTCGGGACAGCCTTTGTCTAAGTTCGGTCATGCAGCTATTTTCAAGGCACATTTTATAGCTATTTTACTGGAAACCAAGGTTGAGGGTTATTTTTTGGACCAATATTTTTATATTATACATTTTTAATGGTCATTCATTTTATTTTAGAGGTTGTTGATCTGAACTGAAACTTTGCACCAAATGCACCCCCCCAACACACACCTACAAGTCCACATACAGGCACATGTGTACATACACGCACAAACGTAGACAGCACTTATTGGAGCTGGTTTTGTGCTCTTTGAACAAATAACTTGAAGAGTTGGACTTGACTGATGCCAGCTCACAGCCCAAACTCTCATTTCCTTTATGTCCTCGAGGAATCTGTTTTGTTTTTTATGGGTGTTTTTTGTTGTTATTATGATCTCTCTGAAAATGTGAGAGTCTGTGCAGCCTCTTTACGTTTGCTCACCGTAAGTGGATGTAGTGTGTGTTTGCTCAGATCACACCTGGAGTCATGCCTCATTAAGGTTTAGTTATGTGTAAGAGATGGTGGCCAACGCAACACTCGCACAATGCACATGCGTTACTATCTCACATCTTGTGTGTGGACAAATATGATTCCATGTGTACGTTTGTATGTGTGTGTGTGTGGGTTTTTGTGTGTGAGCATGGACATATATGACTCTATGTGTGTGTGTGTGTGTGTGTGTGTGTGTGTGTGTGTGTGTGTGTGTGTGTGTTGTAAAGCCCTCCTGTAAAGCCTTATCTTTCTTCTGCACAGCTCCATATTCACACACCAGTTTAAATAACAGCGATGTTCACAACAACGCAAATATGTTTTCTTTTTTTCCCTTATTATAGGAAAAGCACCATTTCACAAAAAAACCATTATATTATATATTTATAGATACTCATATATAAGTGGTTTTATTTATATATATATATATATATATATATATATATATATATATATATATATATATATATAGGTACTTATATAAAAGTTGCTTTTCTCTCTCTATTCTCTCTCTCTCTTTGTATATAAGAACATTAAGAACATATTGCATTAGTAGGTGGGATTTTAAATGTAATTAATTATGCGAAATGCTTATCTAGTTGTTGTGCATTCTCTTTATTTAGGTTTCATTTTTGGATAATCAAAGGTTTCTTTGGCTGATCTTGTGTTGTCAGGGTAGAAGCACAGACTGTTCTGAGTTGGACGTTCGCAACGGTATGAATCCCCATCTGGGAAGCGTTAAGTAATAGACGGGAAAGACTGTTTGCCAGTACATTTCCACCGGCGTCTGTAGCTACAGCTGTCGATGATCTCTGAGCTTCCCGCCTGGTATTTGACCTCCTTTAACATTAAGTGAACATCCCAATAAGGGCTTTGAGGAGCAGAAGGAAAATTGTGTGTGCGTGTCTGCTGAGCATATGTTTGACTGCCACTGTAGGCAGGTCTTTTACAGGCTAATTTTGGTTTATTATTATTATTATTATTATTATTATTATTAGTAGTAGTAGTAGTAGTAGTAGTAGTAGTAGTAGCAGCATTTTATTTTGCAAGCTAAAGCCTAATGTCTTCCTGGACAAGTATGCCATGTGACACACTAAAGCCTGAATAAGTGTTCAGTTTTAATTGAACAATAATTGCACTTGTTTTATTTCATGCTGAAATATGCAAAGCATAATTAATTAAAAGTGCAAATTGCAAATCTTCAAATTCAACTTTTGTTAAGTTGTATATTGGATGATAAACTAAAATATGAATAAAACACAGAAAAAAAACCTCAGAGTGTTCTAGAAGCATTGGTGGTGGTTTATTTTGTAAGCTGTTTCAGTGAGGTGAAGTCTGTAAAAGTGCTCAATACAAGACAGATATACAGGCTGTAAAACCATCCACTGTGTAGTTCTCTCCATCATGACTCCATAAAGCATTCAGGCTCTGGTTTGCCCAAACGGTGTGTTTTGCCTATGGTGATTGCTTGATGAAGGGGAACTATTATATAAAATATCCCCCAACACAATTCTGCTTTGCTAAGGAGCATTTCTATTTTACCAAAGTATTGGCACACTTCATTAAAGTGTGCAGATCCATTAGCTGAGTGTGAATGAGACTGGCTGTAAATGTTATAGACAGACATTTAGCAGAGCTACTGTATATACAGTGCTGTTTAGACAAAGCATATTCATGCCATTCGTAGCCTAGGTGAAAATGTTTTTATATGTGCAAATGGACATCATTTATGTGGCACTTGTTTTAATGTTCTGGATTAATTGCACTTTTCATTGCTTCCTTTTTTCCCCTATGCTTTTTGATAATAATGGTCAGTGCATTTAAACTTGGTAGGTATTTTCTCCCAGTGAACACATTGGCTGTCTTGCTAGAGTTTTCGAATCACTGCTCTAGTCAATGAGCATGAACACGGACAGATGAGATGTTTCCGTAAAAACAACACAGTACAATGTAAAGGCCATTTGTTACATTGCATAGCTCTGGTATTTGCTTGTCACAAATGTCTGTCTGTTTGTCTCTAAATAATCCACTTGTTGATATTGTTATCATCTCCTCCAAAATTTCCAAACCTAAACATTGTTTCACTGACTACCCCTTCCTTCTACAAGGGCATCATCACGTTTATTTTCCTCATAAATCTCAATTGCTCATTTCAGAAGTACATTCACAAGGCGGATAGTGTGGAGTGTGGATAGTTCCTCGAGTGAACATGAAGGTCTTTTGGAATGGGTAAACGCCTGTGCCATTTGTAGGAATTTTGTTTGCTATAACGGTCTTAGATTTTAAAGGGACAAAGCGTAAAAGTGGTAGCATGATTTGAAAAAGTAAAGAACTTGCATATTAAATACTGAAACATTTCATATTGTACTTAGTGCTGGAGACATTTGTATAATTGTATGTTAAATATATGTTCTCCGCCCCCTTATATTTTATATTGTCTTATTTATGTCTTAGCTCAAACGCTTTTTTTTCTTTTTCTTTATTTTTCTAGTACTTTAACTATATTCTCTAGTCTATTTATTGTTTATTGTACCTTCCTTTAGAGTTATGTTTGTCAACAGTCTGTGCACGTGTTACATGTCATACATGTGTTGCTTTCACCAAGACAAATTCCTAGTATGTTTAACATACCTGGCGAAATAAAGAGATTCTGATTCTGATTTTTTGAGACTGAAAAATTAACAATGAAAAAAAAAAAACAATTGAAGTAATATAGCTTTTGAGTGTTTTTGATTGTTTTATACAGTGTGAAATAATGGCATGCATACACACACACACACACACACACACACACACACAGACATATATATACATGCACACACACAAACACACACTCAAAAATAATGTTACAGTTGCATTACTTTTAGAGACAGCAAATGATGCCAGTGATACCAGATAGGCTGAAACAACACATTTTTCACACACTTCCTTTACATTTCTTTATGAACTTAAGGTTAGGTTAAGAAAGCAGAGATCGGTTTTGGGTGCAATTCCTTGCTTGACCTGTTGGAGGATGTAGTAGCTCAGGCTATCCAGAGTAGACACACTGAACAAGTAAGAATGAGACAGACCAAAGAAATGGCCCTTTGTAACTAAAATCAAAACAGTCTACTTGACACTCAAGACTGTAAGTTTAATAAAAACAAAACAAGCGTGTCTTACCCTTTCAATGGGAGGCCATATCTCATCCTATCATCATCTCATCCATATCTCATCACAGTTGGGCCTTCTGCCAGAGGTGTGGGAGTTTGAAGGAGTGGCACAGTGTTTTTGCTGTTTCTGGGATTGTGCTCGTCTGGACGGAGATTGATTATTCCATTCCTGGGATATGTTTGCTGACATAAGACAATCCAACCAATGGCTGGGAAAAGGATCAAGGCACTAATCACGACAGGGCGAGATCATGCGTGAGGCACCAGGTCAATCAGAAAGCAGGGGTGTGTCACACCAGACAAGAGCAAATGAGTCTCTGAGACAATTTGCATCCTTAATCCCAGGATGCAAAATGCTAGCATGGAAGCATCCACAGAGAGAGCAAAGTGGCAGGGATTATACAGAGGAACACGTACAAGCTTATGAGCTGAACGTGAACAGCACCGAGTCCAGACTGGATTGAGTAACATAAAAAGTTATATATACAGTATACAGTGTGTGTGTGTGTGTGTGTGTGTGTGTGTGTGTGTGTGTGTGTGTGTGTTCATATACACTCACCAACAACTTTATTAGGTACATCTTGCTAGTTCTGGGTTGGATCCCTTTCTGCCTTCATAACTGCCTTAATCCTTTGTAGATTCAACAAGGTGCTGCAGAGACTCTGGTCCATATTGACATGATAGCATCATGCACCTGCTGCAGATTAGTCAGCTGTGCATCCATGATGCAAATCTTCCATTCCACCACATCCCAAAGGTGCTCTATTGGACTGAGATCTGGTGACTGTGGAGGCCACTCATTGTTGTATTCAAGACACCAGTCTGACATTATTTGCACTTAATGACATGGCACGTTATCTTGCATCAGAAGATGGGTACACTGTGCTCATAAAGGGATAGACATGGTCAGCAACAATATTCAGGTAGGCTGTGGCGTTGGCACAATGCTTAATTGGTACTAATGGGCCCAAAGTGTGCCAGGAAAATATCTCCCACACCATTGCACCACCACTACCAGTTGATACAAGGCAGGATGGATTCATGCTTTCATGTTGTTGACACCAAATTCTGACTGTACCATCCGAATGTTGCAGCAGAAATCGAGACTCATCAGACCAACGTTTTTCCAATCTTCTATTGTCCAATTTTGGCGAGCCTCAGTTTCTTGTTCTTAGCGGACAGGAGTGGCACCTGGTGTGGTCTTCTGCTGCTGTAGCTCATCCGCCTCAATGTTCGACGTGTTGTGTATTCAGAGATGGTCTTCTGCATGCCTTGGTTGTAACAACTGGTTATTTGAGTTACTGTTGCCATTCTATCAGCTCGAACCAGCCTGGCCATTCTCCTCTGACTTCTGGCATCAACAGTGCATTTGCACCCACATAATTGCCATTCACTGGATATTTTCTCTTTTTCTGACCATTCTCTGTAAACCCTAGATATGGTTGTGCGTGAAAATCCCAGTAGATCAGCAGTTTCTGAAATACTCAGACCATCCTGTCTGGCACCAACAACCATGCCTCGTTCAAAGTCCCTTAAATCACTTTCACTTGAACTGCAGCAGATCATCTTGGCCATGTCTACATGCCTAAATGCATTGAGGTGCTGCCATGTCATTGGCTGATTCAACATTTGCGTTAATGAACAGTTAGACAGGTGTACCTAATAAAGTGATCAGTGTGTGTGTGTGTGTGTGTGTGTGTGTGTGTATGTGTATATGTGTGTGTGTATTTGAGTGAGCATTAGGAAATGGTCACAGATGAGAGTTTGAGATCTTGTCTTTGAGAGTTAAAGGTATGCTAAGATACCCTTCCATTTCAAATGTGAATGTTTGAAAGCTGACCGTCTTTAATGCATTGTTCTTGATCCTGCACTTAATATAACACAAAATATAGACTGCATTTATGCTGCTAGCCTCTAAACAGGTCCAGCTCCACTTGTGATCATCTGGACTAGGACCTGCCATAAAGTGAATAATTATACATTTGTAGCGATTCACTTTCAAATAAAATACTGACACCAGTGCAATGCTGATTCCATTTAAAGGATTACATAATCTACTCTAATCCAGCTGCAGCTGAAATGGTGGGCAGAAGTGACATGGCTTCTGTCACCCAAATGCTGCATTGTAGTGTCTGATTTACTGTCTGATATGTTTTGTCTATGGCTTAATAAACAATCTAAAATTGTTTAGATCACTCCATTTTAATAATAACAATAATAAACAAAACAGTTAACAAACTACTGTCCAATATGTCTGTGATCTCCATTTTGCAAAGGAAACATTGCAGGGCTTGTATTGAACTCACATGTCACTTTACTTCTTTTTCAATTCACATAAGTAGTTGACCAGTTTGGTACCAACCCCACAAACACTGCCTGCACAGGGACTCTCTGCCTGTGATGCTGTACAGAGGCTCCAAACCTGCCCGATCTCCTCCCTCACTGATGACATCAGCTAAGCACTGCTCCATTTCCCAGGGCTACATGCTGACACATAAATTACATGCCTTGTTCTTGGTAGATCATTCAAAGGGACTCCCCCATATCTAACACAAAGGTCACTTTGCCATTTTTTCTGTTTAGACTTTGGGGGAGACCTGGGTTAATCTGTGGCACAAGTGTACATTTGTAAGCACTACCTTTGCTTTAGTGGTGATGTCGTAGCCGGTCTTGTCTCATGGACTCTTCCTTTGGTCGGATGATGAAAGAAGGTGTGTCAAACATGTTTGGAATGATTTTAACTTGGGCAAATGTTATTTTCCTTCCCATTCCCACATTCTCGTTCCCAGCAGATGGCCATGCGTGTGGTGTACCACATTAGAACATGGACAAAAGCCTGTGGACAACTGAGTCACATGACCAAAGCACTCAGCTGGTGTCCCACTGTAGGGGCAGGAAGCAACATGGATGAATGTTCCGAGCATATATGTACCAGAGATAAATGCCCATGAATCTGGATGAATACTGAAACTACATCACCTGCAGCTGACACAAGGCCTAGAATGGAGCCATTCAGTTGGATTTTCTTTAGCATATGGCGGCATACTGGCAAACACCTACAGGTAATAACATACAGAACACCATAGGGTTTTTTTTTTTTTTTGTAGTTGAATTAGAGGAAAACATGCCCTCCATATACTAACTTCAGTTTGGCAAAAGTTATTTAGTGAATTTAGAACTGGTGAGTAATATGTCATTGCTTTATGGGAAAATTCAGTAACCTTACATTGTCGTGTACTGTCACTGCTGTTGGTCTAATGCTAAAGCCAAAAATCTCCCACTATGCCTATATGCGTGATTGCTTTAAAGGTGCTTTCTGTACATATGAGCATCATATCTCATGTAATTCGATCTGTCTTGCCTTTGGTAGTATCTTTAAAACAAAATATCTGGTCATAGACCACATTAAAACAGATGTTATTTTTTCCATAATAAACATAAGGAACCAATAACAATACTGAGTTCAGTGAGGAAGTTGTATTCCTGTGAAATATTGTGTAGTTCACTACTGTTTGTGTTTTTAATAACATTCCATACAACATGCACGCCTGGATTGTTGTGGTTTCTTGCTTACAAAGCTTTTCTGACTGAATGTATAAGCAGTAATCATACATTTTTGCAAATGTGTGGCTGGTAGGACAAACTCAGTTGTGATATTGATCTCAGCTTTGAGGTTTTGACAACCTTCAGTAAATAGTGGATGCAGCTTTTTTAGGACAATCAGCAATCAGGAGCCTTATTAAAAGCTAAGTGCTATTTATTTAAATTAATCCAACATTTTACTTACTTGAACATGTTCACATTCCTAGCAAAAATGGCAACACAGTTAATGAGTAAATATGTGGAAGCCTGTTATGATGCTATGGCCCTCTGCAGATACTTTTTGGGGTAAGGGCTTCCTGGCTACAGGTTCAAAGAACAGCAAGCCCAGACCGCAAAAAGACCCAAAAAGGACAAATAAGGATGTGGATTTCATCCATCTAGAGAGAGAAACAGAAAGGGAGGGGAGAAAGACTGGGGTGGGGCAGAGTTAAACAACACCATACTTTCATATACTGTACAAATGGCTTCAAACATACACTGAGAATTCAATAAGTAACAATATAGTTGGAATTTGGAACAGCAAGTGATGGTGCTATTGATTACATTATTGTGCTAATAGAAAATGATTGTTTATATATGTAATAGAAATTAATTAAATGCTAGGAAAAAATTGTGTGTGAAAGAGAGAGAGAGAGAGAGAGAGAGAGAGAGAGAGAGAGAGAGAGAGAGAGAGAGAGAGAGAGAGACTGGTAGTGTATTGGGGCCTATGACGCAAGATGTCCATCATTCATAATAAAAGTGACATACATGTTGCTCTAAAAGGAGAAAGATTGAACTAAACATATATTAACAAGGGGTTTTATATCTCTGGACAGGTTGCAAAATTTTAAAGAAGAGAGGACACATGCGTGCAGAGAAAACGATTCATTCATGTTTGGTGTATGGAACTCATTAGGTTGTTCTGTTTGTTTTCTTCCTTGTGTATATTGGTATTAAATTATTTTGAATTTTGCGAGTTGGGGTAAAGCGTCATTCAACCGAGGAGGTGAAATGAAGTGACGTAGGGTGTATTATTCAGTTATTCCGCGCTGGTCGTTGATTCTGATATGCCCCCCAATATTAGCTTTGAGCGGACCCACAATCTCATGGTCGGCCAAATCTGTCGACGTGGGCATCTGTTAAGCTTACCTCACCAAATGCGTCATATGTGTAAAAAGTGTCACCCTCCCATACGCGCTCTCCTCCCTTTTATGAATTCCTCTTACAGCTTCTCTCTTTTGTCTTCAGTATTACACAGGAATACCTAATTGTCTTTAACAATGCCCTTTTAAGGCAAAAAACTAACAAAAAATTCTAAATGTTTATTTTTAGCGCCATAAATGTTTCCAATATGTCCATATGCAATATGCATTCTTTACTCACTTCCCCCTCATTACAGACAAGTGTGGACTGGGGACTTTAGTGTAGTTCCCGGTAGTGTAGGAGCTGAATTAATGTCACGCGTTTTACTGAAGGAGCCACGCAAAACGAATGGGAGCTGTCCGTGGTACTGAAGGGGCTCATGGTTGCGCCGTGGAGCTGAGTGTAGTCCATGGTGCTGAAGCCAGCCGCTTCCCCCACCCACCGCGGTGAACGCCCTGTGCTGCACACAACCATAGTTTTTTAAATAGAGGAGAAAATAAGTGTTTTCAGTTCTGCTGTTGTTGATTCAAGCATGATGACAAAAGTGATTTAATTCTGAACATAGCATGTGGTATTAAAATCCTTTCAGCATTTTTCAAGTATTTTGGTCACTTTTAGTAATTAACTGCGCTTCTTGATCCGAGAAGTAATTTCCCTCACTCACACTATAGCTTGTGTGCTGTGTGTACAAGTGTGTGTGTGTGTGTGTGTGTGTGTGTGTGTGTGTGTGTGTGTGTGTGTGTGTGTGTGTGTGTGTGTGTGTGTGTGTGTGTGTGTGTGTGTGTGTTTGTTGTGTGCGCACACTCTATTGTCCACTACATATGTGATTGTTTGCGTACACTCAGCATTTACTTGATATTTGCATGTTTATAACCGTCATGGTACTTGTTGCTAATGGTTTTGCTATGTTCCAGTTGGTGATGTATGGCGTGGTGCTAGATGTGGTTCATGTTATGGTGTGGACATGAATATGGCTGTGTTAACGTTTCAACTCTCTTTCTACATTCTTGTCGTATTAAACGCTACTTAACCGAAATAATTAACACACCTAACGATTATATCTTGATATATTTAAAATTGCCTGTTTTTTTTCATGAGCATACCCAAAGGGGTTTGCGCATGGAGCCTGTTCCACATCACGAAGTTAAAGCCACAAATTCAGTCACGAGTCAGCATTTGAAAAATGCAGTTTTAAATGTAGAAACTGTGTTAGACCGTTTCATAATAACATTAATAAACCACACGGAATTATGTCTATTTCAGTGTATACAACTGCACTAAACGCATTTTAAAGAGCGCACAGCGACGCAGAGCGAACCACACGCGTTATAGCTCATTTATACAGGCTTATAAACGCTGCTCACATACCCACTTCGTGAAGAATAGTTGAAACAGGCTTTCCTCTCCACTCCTGCTGCGTTCAAAGCCGAGGAAGACGGTTCATATACCAGGAAAACAACCCGCCAAGACTACTCATCACGCGCCATACCTCTCAAAAACTCGGAAATAAATGTTCAACGGTTTGCCGTGCCACCAAGCCCTGTTAACAGAACAAGCGAGTGGCACAAGACAACACGGACCTTCTGACGCCACATGGCTTTAGAAAATATAGCTTAAGCTTACCGTATGAGAAGCGTCAAGGAGTGTGGATCGTTCGGATTTTGCATTTGTGTTTTAATGATAGTTCCCGTGAATCTGAATGAGCACGTCTCGTGGGCACGTATTTCTTCTGTCCCCCCACCCCGCATGTTTATGTTTTCAAAATGCACACTGACGTTTTAAGCAGGTTACATTTAAACTAATCCATTTTGCCTTTCCACGTTTCTGGAAAATACTGCAAAATCTAATGGAAGCACTCAATTCCTCCAGTCTGCTGTTGACCTGCATTGACGTCATTGCGTCATTAGGTTTCCCCTGGAAACACAGGAGCGCCAAAAATAGTAACACATTAATTCAACTCTGGCTGGGGTTGGCGCGAGCGACTATTTGTATCAATCCATAATCTTCTGATTCGCGCTCCCTCATTTTTTTCCTTTAAAACGTTGAATGCTCTCATGGACGGGTAGCTCACGACCGGCACGACTACATTAGCACCCAAAAACAAAACTGTGGGACAGAGAGAGAGAGTGATCTGTGCTCTGTTTTATTCCCTCCCGCAATCAAAAAATTGTTGTAAGAGCAGAAACAGCGCCAAGGGGACAAAAATAGAAAGTGAGCTGGAGCAGTCATCAGTCAGGAGGAGCTCGTGCGCTGCACGCAGTGCGACGTACGACTCGTGATTCCTTCGGTTCTCTTGGGGACCTTTACACGATAATGTAATTGAGGTTTTGTTATGCAAATAGGCAGAGTTTTTCTGTGGTATTTATATTGAGACCGCAGCAAGCAATTCCATATGTCAAGAAAACTCCAGACCGCATATTTTATTACATAAATGTAAACATAATTGATACTGTTGGACAGAATTCATACTGTTGGACGAGACCGGAATAGTGGTAGCCTAATACTTGGGAAGTTTTCTATGTAACCATACCTTCCATTCATGCTTTTGACAGATCCCAGTTTAAATCCCCCAGCGGTAACGCCGGGCTACCCCCGCCCAGTGCTGTATGTGCCTCAAGCAGCCGTTCATATTTCATTCATTTATTTTTTCATTCATTCATATATTCAGGGAACTGTTCCACTGCGACCTAAACCTCTCTCAACGGTTTAGGTGTTCTCCAGATCTGTTACCGTTATTTAAAACTGCATCAATGTATTTATTTCTCCACACAGCCACAAAACGCTTTTTCTGAGCGTGTCTGAACATACTCTGCCTTGCCTCGTGACTGAAACGCGCTTTGAGCACGTGAGCACTCTGCGCGCTCACGAGCAAACCTTTCGTCATGAAGCTCGTGTTACTTCGGAGAGAGGCGTCACGACTTGAAATATACTCGGCCACTTCCAACAGCACGTGACATGCCTGTTAGCGACTTTGCAAAGAGTTACATCTGAAAGAGGGGTCTCTGCACTTGAGTCTGTCGTAAATGTGATCGGTGGTCGGTGGACGATTTTAAGATTGTCGATTTAAAGGCTATCAAACGTAGCAGACGTGCACTATGACGCTAAATAAAATGTATCGAATTAATAGTAGGCATAAACAGACCAGATGAATAGACCCAATTAATAGTAGGTCCCAAGACATGTATGAAAGGTATGATCAATGTCATGTACAAACTACATTAATTAATTCATAAGTTGATTAACTATATGACTACATGGGACAAAACGGTTGACTGAGACACTGTTATCTATGACTGTGGAACTAACTGAATAGTGATAATCTGGGTAAATATTCTTGTACACTTAACACTGACATCTTAATAAATTAGTGGGCTTGGGAGAACTGACTGCTGTTCAGTGCTAGGAGCGTTCTTTACATTCACCAGTGTGCTGTTGAGTAAACAACAGATGAAAAGCAGCAATAAATGAATTATTTATAACCATTAGTTTATTAATTTTCTGTCTCTAATGTATGCACGGACGTAATTTGGGGGGGGGGGGGGGGGGGGGGACTTTTTCAAACGCCGGTTTTGGTCCCCCCCCAGTTTTTACGGTTAAAACCAAATATTTAAATAGGGACGAATCCATGTCCCCCCACTTTTGAAATCAAAATTACGTCCATGAATGTATGCAAGTCTTTACGCTGAATGTCCACTTTATTATTATCTTTTATTATCTAGTAGCACATTGGACCTCCTTTGGCCTTTAGAACTGCAGCAATTCACTGTGGCATAAATTCCACTAGGTGGTGAAATCATTCTGCAGGAATCTTGGCCTCAGACAGGATTGCTTCTCGCAGTTGCTGTAGTGACATGTTCTGAACGACCCGTTCCACCTGGTCCCAGAGACGCTCTATGGGATTAAAATCTGGGGACTGTGAAGGTCAGGGAACCAAGGAAAACTCCGGCAAACAATCCATGACGACACGCACGGACGTAATTTTGGGGGGGGACATGCCCCCCCCAGTTTTTACGGTTAAAACCAAATATTTAAATAGCGACGTATCCATGTCCCCCCCACTTCTGAAATCAAAATTACGTCCATGACTACACGACTCTTGTGGCACCGTTCATTGTGTGCCAAGAACCCAGGGTGTGCCAATACAATATTCTCCACATCATTACTCCACCTCCACCAGTCCGAGCTCTTCTCACTCAAAGGAATCACAGACTCCTCTTCTTCTTCTTCTTTTGGCAATTCTCGCAATCATACTCCTCCATCTGGTCCTGTCCTGTGTGTCCTCCACTCACACACCAGCCACTCTCATATCCTCTACCACTGCATCCATAAACCTCCTCTTAGGTCTACCTCTCTCCTCCTCTTGCTTGGAAGTTCCATCCTCAAGACCCTCCTACCAATATACCTCTCCTCCCTCCTCTGTACATGTCCAAACCATCTCAATCTCGCTTCTCTAACTTTATCTCCAATGCTACATGTGCTGATCCTCTAATACAGTCATTTCTGATCCTATCCTTCCTCGTCACTCCAAATAAGAATCTCAACATCTTCATCTCAGACACCTCCATCTCCCTCACCTGTCTCTTTGTCAGTGCCACTGTCTCCAGTCCATACAAAATAGCAGGTCTCACTACTGTCCTATAGATCTTTTCTTTCATTCTATTTGACACCCTTCTATCACAGATCACCCCAGACACTTTATGCCATCCACACCACCTTGCCTGCACTCTCTTCTTTACCTCTCTTTCACTTCCACCATTACTCTGTACCCTCGACCCTAAGTAGGTAAACTCGTTAACCTTCACCAAATCAACTCATTGTAACTGGACCTGTCCACCGTCTGCCCTTTCATTCACACACATGTACTCTGTTTTACTCCTGCTCACTTTCATTCCCCTGCTCTCCAAAGCATATCTCCATCTTTCCAAGCTGACCTCCACCTGCTCCCTACTCTCACTACAGATCACAATGTCATCAGCAAACATCATAGTCCAAGGGGACTCCTGCCTAACCTCGTCCGTCAGTCTGTCCATGACAATTGCGAACAGGAAGGGACTCAGGGCTGATCCCTGATGTAGTCATACCCCCACTTTAAACCCGTCTGTCATTCCTACCGCACATCTCACTGCTGTCACACTGTTCTCATACATATCCTGCACTACCCTCACATACTTTTCTGCTACTCCTGACTTCCTCATACAATACCACAGCTCCTGTCTCGGTACTCTATCATAAGCTTTCTCTAAGTCAACAAACACACAATGTAACTCCTTCTGTCCTTCCCTATACTTCTCCATTAACACTCTCAAAGCAAACATAGCGTATGTGGTGCACTTAGCTGGCATGAAACCATACTGCTGCTCACTGATGCACAGGCAAGTGACTCCTGTTGCATGTGTCAAATTCTGAGCCTCCTGTCAATGCCACAGAAGTGAGTTTTTCCATTTGCTCATTGATCCACACGGTGCACTCGTTTGCCCACTTGTGTCTGGCCTTTTTGCTTCCTTTGCACTGTAATGCATCTCAAACTGGTCGTCTGCTGTTAACACCTGTTCATGCAGTCCACCAAAGAGATTAGGGTAGATCTGTCCACCAAAGAGATTAGGGTAGAGCAGTCCACCAAAGAGATTAGGGTAGATCAGTCCACCAAAGAGATTAGGGTAGATCAGTCCACCAAAGAGATTAGGATAGAGCAGTCCACCAAAGAGATTAGGGTAGATCAGTCCACCAAAGAGATTAGGGTAAAGCTATGACACTGAATGACTTGCAAGCTTGTAGACATTACAGGAGCTTTCCTGGATGAGGGCTTAGTGTAGATTCGTAGATGTTATTAGGGATATACATGGAAAGGCTTGTGTATTCATACAGTGTTTGTTGTTTATGTGTCACAAAGGCTAAAGCACATAATGTCCTTGTGTAATATCAGTGGAGAAAGCTGGTTCTCCTTCTGCACCACCCCTCCATATTGTTTAGAGTACAAACAAACGGACAGACGAACAAACAAACAAACAAACAAAATGACTCAGTGTTTATCAAAACAAAGTGGCATGTATGCAGTTAGTGGTAAGATAAGACTTCCTCTCATAGCTCGTCTTACAGAAATGAAGGTAGCTGCATTTGTCATTCCTTTATGGCTAATATATAGATGGAGTTGGTTGCCCTTGTTGAATGAATAAGATATCTTTTGAATGGTGTATTAAATACACCAGTGTTTATCTTTGTTGTAGTTCATTAGAAGTTAGCTGGTTATGGTTGCATGTACGTAGACTATTCTATTAATAATGCTGTAGTGCCTTCTCCCGAGGGCTGAGAAGGCCAGGCTGCTATTGGCCTGCCTCTAGAGTGAAAATCATACATTTCATTTGCTACATTTCTTGTCATTTTGCTAATCGATATACATTACAGGACACTTCAAATTATCATCAGATGGGTCACATAAGCATGTAGACAGCAGAGAGGAACCTCAGTTGCCTTTTGCCTGGAGCCCCCACTATCACTACAGTTGTGCAGAGTCCACTGATACTTTTTACCAACAGAATGAAAGGCAGCGTGCCAGTGCTTGTGGAGAGTGCAGAAAGACAACAGTGTCACTGCAGACATATCTGTTTTATACTGTAATTAATGGTTCTGTTACATTGTAAGAGTTATAGTGTTACCATCAATCTATATCAATAACATCACCCATCAATCAGCATGTATTATTCAGTAACTACTGTGGATTATTCAGAAATTACACTAATCAGAATCAGAATAATATTCAAAGTATTTAAAACACAATCAAAACTCAGATACTTGGTACATAATATACAAATGATAATGATAATGATAAATGATAATATCCTATTCCCCACCATCATAGGGAGTTTTTCCTCGCCACTGTCGCCTTTGGCTTGCTCATTAGGGTTCTGGACCCATAGTATTGTTAACCTTTTAAATCCTGTAAAGCGCTTTGTGACAACATGTGTTGTGAAAAGCGCTATACAAATAAACTTTGATTGATTGATTGATTGATTGAAATGATACTATTAATGAAAAGCTCTTGTAGGTTTCCAGAGTGGTTTCCCATCTTAACTGCACTTCAAGCTCAGCAGAGCTCTTAACTGCATTAGCTGCAACACTGATTACTGTTATCGTTAATGAACTATTTGAAGTTTAGTTAAAAGAACAATAAATATTTTTTCCAATTATTTTACAAGTTATGAAACAACTGTTTTACTGACCCCTAGTGGCCTGAATATTTCAGATATTCTGTATTAAACAGAATCTAACAGGAACACTTCCATGTTAGGGACCTGGTAAAGTTTAAATGGTAATAGTAATTACAGATTTTTAAGTCCAGACACAGTCAGGGCACTACATGGACAGCTATAAGATGTTTTCCTGTATCCCTTTCAACTGCCGTCGATGCTAATAGCCCAGTGCTACATGGTGTCACTATTGCATCCACTGGGAGTGGTAGTTGCTGCCTGTAGTAGAGTGCTCTACATTGCTCTTCTGAAGACTTTAAGAAGGCACCATCCTAGTCTGTGATCGACTGGACTCGCTGGTGGTCCTTAAGACGTTTCCTCACACTGTTCTTCACACCCTTCTTGTTTATTGTGTGTGTGTGTGTGTGTGTTTGGGGGGGGGGGGGGGGGTGTACTTGCGTCATCTTCCCGGAAAAGTCATAACTGTTCCAGATGTCGGTCAGTGGTTAGTGCAATGTTAACCCTTCGTGGGTTGTTTTGTCTTTTTGTCTTTTTTAAATCCATCACACAAGCCATGAAAATCAAAAACTATTTGTAGGGTAGGGCAGGGTCCCACATGGAAAAAAAATTAATAAAAATAGAAAATTACCAAAAAAAAGAGAGTAAATAACAGATACATAGTGCTGTTTAACTTACAACAAAACATTGTGAATTAGGAAAAATATAAAAATGTGTCATTTATTTTAGAGCATGCAGTGTGTGATTGAGTATGCAGTGTGTGATTGAGTATGTAGTGTGTGATCAAGTATGCAGGGTGTGATCGAGTATGCAGAGTGTGATCAAGTATTCAGTATGTGATTGAGTATGCAGTGTGTGATCAAGTATGCAGTGTGATCGAGTATGCAGTGTGTGACCAAGTATGCAGTGTGTGAGTATGCAGTGTGTGATCAGGTATGCAGTGTGTGATTGAGTATGCAGTGTGTGATCAAGTATGCAGTGTGTGATCGAGTATGCAGGGTGTGATCAAGCATGGTAGAACTGTTCAGTGCCTCAGTTGTGCTGGTGCAATAATCTGTGGTGCACTGTTCAATAATCCATGGTGCACTGTTCAATAATCCGTGGTGCACTGTTCAACTGCTGTACGAAAGTCTGCTGGTCACTACCTCAGTATTTCCATCTGTGCAAAGAAATATTTGGCTGAATTGTTCAATTCAATTTAATTCAGTTCAATTCAGTTGTATTTATATATACACAGTGCATGTAATAACAGGCATGCTGTCAAAGCAGCTTTACAGAAATCCAGGTCTGAACCCCTAGTAAACGAATTTACTAATGTGTGGATACACTTAACTGTTTGTATTTTTGGTTTTAGATCTATATACATTTACAATAAAAAATGGGGAAGATATTGATTCATGTTTTGCTTCTTTTTTCAAATAGTTTAACATTTGTTTGCATAAAAAATGATTAATTTGGACTCAATGCAGAATCTCACTCAATAAAGATGTATGAGACCATAGAAGCATACCCATCACCATCAGTAAGACTTCACACTCTCTGCTCGAGTCAGTAGAGGAACCGAAAGACCTTTAGTGTAATAGGCGCACTGGTAGCAAGTTCATCATGATCTAACAGGTTGTTAATGACTGTGACTATCAGTGCTCTCTTTTGAGTCATTAACATCTACTTTGTAAGACACAGGGTGGCACATATAAAAACCGGGAGTCTAAATGTTGCAACACAGATTTCTCACACTGTTCATTAGAGCTGAAACTAAAGCAGCAGGGCCAAGCTTTCTTCAATAATGTTATGCAGTTTTCAGGGGCAGGTATGGAGATCCAGAGAGAGCAGAATTAGTGTTGGAAATAACTGGAGAAAAAGGACCTTGTAATTATGTAGTAGAAAGCATTTAAAAATTCTAATTCATTTGCAATGCTTACTCATGACAAAAAGCATCAATTAACTATTAGACAATAAACATTTTTTAATTATTGTTATTAGTCATATAGATTTTTATTTATTATGGTCTGTTATTATTACTAAACAATACCATGTAGAGTCTGAAGAACCTGTAGCATAATTCAGGTTTATAGGCAGAACAGAAAAATAACCCATGTCATTTATTGCTATACATTTACTTTAAAAAGAATGAATAAGGAAACAAAACATCACATAATCTTTGTTTACCTGTTTGTAAACAGACATAACAATCACTTTGATTGTGATTACTGACATGATTTGATTATGATTTCTAACATAAAAGCTTTGATTATAATTACTGACATAATACAATTATGATTACTGACACTGAAGCTTTGATTATCAGTTACTTTCTAAATGTATCTCAGTGCCTATGGCCTACTGGACTGTGAGTCCAGTACTTTGGACTAGACTTCAGGTTACACATGGAGTCGACCAGCTTTGTACTTGTTTCTAAAATGCAGATAAAAAGATATATGGAATTTGAGTGCCATATAAGTAACATTTGTAAAATTGCACATTATAATTCAACATAACCTATTCAAAAATAAGACTAAATGCTGACCTTTTATATTGAGACTAGTGCCTGGATTTACTAGTGCCTCTAGATTAGAATCCTGCAATGTGCTGGTGTGCTTCATGCTGTCTCTTGTGAAGAGACCTCAGCTTGGTTAGAATCCAGCAGCCTATGTCCTCATTCCGAAGAGAAAATCTTAGCATATTACCACGGCTTTATTCCACTTTAAGTCCCTCGTCGACTACAAAGGCTCGCTGCCGGCATTAAAAGCCCCCATGATGGGCAAGTTCTGGAACATTCTACTGATCACTTGAAGCATTACAGCCCTTCCTGACCAAGGCACTTACCTCAAACAGACACACCTTTAACCCCCCATTCGCTGTATCTCCAGTGTTTTTCCCTCATTTTTCTTTCCTTTCGTGTAAAATTAACTGGAAGAGCAGAACGCTGTATTTGTTCTGCCTTTATGTCAGTCATTTGGTTAACCGGTTTTTCATAATGTATTCCTTCATGCACTTTGTCATTAAACACTCTGTTTAATCTTTGTAGAAGAAATAACATTTTCACACTCTGAAAAACATGATATGGTGAGTGTGGAAATTAAATAACAAAGTTTGCATTCGCTCCACACTCCCTCACC
Organism: Brachyhypopomus gauderio; assembly: GCF_052324685.1. Classification (NCBI taxonomy): domain Eukaryota; kingdom Metazoa; phylum Chordata; class Actinopteri; order Gymnotiformes; family Hypopomidae; genus Brachyhypopomus; species Brachyhypopomus gauderio. The sequence continues at coordinate 26,395,049 of NC_135215.1, read as the reverse complement.
CTAGGCTTTTGTTGACATGCACTTTTATATATGTATTACACATTATTAAACCAAAAGTTCTGGTTACTCTGTCCTCTCTGCTCCAGTGCACTGCAGACCATATATTATAAAATAACAATACAACACTTACTGTGTGTGTGTGTGTGTGTGTGTGTGTGTGTGTGTGTGTGTGTGTGTGTGCGTGCATGTATGTGTGTGTGTGTACGGGAAGGTGGGAGGGGGGGTTTTCCTCTAGCAGTACATTAAAAGACACTTTTGGTCTCTTTTAGGTTTTTAAGTGAAAATGCATTTTATTAAAATAAACTTTAAACTTTTTCAGTATTGAAAACTCACAGGATTGTACTCAGATATTTCAGCAAGGGACACTAAATCTGCCTTTCTCTGTGGCTCCTGTTAGCGTAAAGATTTTTTTAACTCATACTGACTAACAAGCACAGTATAAAAATAACCTCTTATTGCTGTGTCGTTTTTATGTTGTGTTTATAGATTTATTAAAATTATTAAAATTTTTGGTTAAAAAACCTACTGGATCTCAACCTATTACACGAAATCAAAGCAATTTGAATGAATAACATTGTTTGATGTTACTAATCACTTCAAACAGGGCTTGTGCTTTTGTGCTGTTTGTAACCTACAGAAAATTCTAACCCCCTAAAACTAGTTACAAGCACATATATAACAGAATGAGTAAGATATATTTCTTTCAGCAGTATAGAATGGGTTTGTGAGAGAAAGAGATTTCACATATAGAACATAAATAAATCTAATTGCTGTCAGCGAGAAAAATCTAGCTTTTTAGCTGTTGGTGCCATCTACTGGTGACAGACAGAAACTGCACATGTCTAGCAACCGCAGCACTTGACTTATCTCTGCACTGTTTCAATATTTATTTCAACTTTTTCAGATCCTTGAACCATTAAAAATGTTTAATATGAAAACGTCACCTTTCCATTTTTTAGATTCTGTTTTTTAGCTCCTTACCAGTCTGTGTTCTTCCTTTCTTTCATTCGAACCACGCACTGTTTCTGCTGAGCACCAATCAAAAACGCTGACATACAGGAATAAAATGCCATTTTGTATTAGAAAACCAAAGGAAGAGGGTGCACAGTCTATGCTAACTAAGGACCACATTGTAAAATAATGTCTATTTTCAATTCCTGCAATGTCAATAATTAAGGGCTAACATACATTTAATAGCATGAGAATTACACAACACTGTCAAACTCAAATCCACTTGTAGTTAAACCATCCCTGACAAGGAAACACAAGGGAAACATTGTAGGAAACAGTAGAGTCCTGATGATACTAGTGCTGATCTGAGAACACTTTGAAGCATTTTCATGAGCTTTAGGAGTGAGTAAAGAGTCATTAAACAGACTGAGGCAGGGGCTGAATAATATGTAAATTACTGTGTGGAGCATTTGACTTTTTCCTGGCAGCAGTTGTGGAGTTGTGGACACCCCCCCCCCCCCCCCCCCCCCCCAATATGTGATATCCGGCAGAGGGATATGATCAGAGTTGAACACCAGGGGGCAGAAGAGGTCATTAAAGCAATGAACCTAAATTCTCATGTTGTTTTAGCCTGCAGTGAAGCAGCTGAACACGTTCTCTTTCCCCACACCCAAAACACACAAACACAAAAATCACACACTCCACTGACTATTCCCTTCTGCTATCTCTCGACCTCTTATTTACCATTATTATTATTATTTACATCTTTAAGCTTTCGAAGGATAATAATCATCATATTGAATATCAAGAATAGATCTGATCTGTTCTGATCTAATTAGAAAGGAAAGAAAGTGGCTGGTGTATAATAATTAAAATCTGTGCCAAAGTCTTTGCAAATCATTTCTTACTTAGGTTGTGCGTTGTTTTTGAGAGAGGAGAGTGAAATGGCTGGAGAGATGAGAGACAGAGATGGAGGATATCAAACGTCCCTTCTACCAGCTTCCGTTAGCTCACAGATCAGAAATGCAGCAAAAAGACCTTGAAGACCTTGAGAGGGGGAGCTGAATGACCTTGAGAGGGGGAGCTGAATGACCTTGAGAGGGGGAGCTGAATGCTGAAGAGACAGAAGTCTACCTTCCAAGAGCTCTGGGGCCACCTTCCTTCATTCTGTGTTTAATTAATTCTTGGTAATTGCTGGATTATGTTGAACAAAGGACCTTGAGCTGGGAGAGCACAGGGCCACAGTGAGCATGCCCTTGGCCTGATGGGGGAGGGGGGGGCAGTGTGGCGGCCGGGGCAGCCCCTCACATGCCGCATGGCCTGGGGGGAATCAGCTCAGATGGTGCGCGGTGGCTAGCGTGAGCATTGCAGAGTCAGCCGGGCTATCTGCTGGTGCATGTACGGCATGCTGTGTGTGTGTGTGTGTGTGTGTGTGTGTGTGTGTGTGTGTGTGTGTGTGTGTTTAGGACAAGTATTAAAGCATAATGTGTTGCGTCACGTCGCCAGCCCTGTCTCCTGTCATTACCGTCACTGCTTAGCTTCGCCTCCTTCAGTGGCAGTCGTAGCGGGTAATCCCGTCTCCCCCAGGCCCTCGGAAAAAAGTGCACATGTGAAGCAAATGTCAGCATCCTCCGACTGCGGCTCCAAGCGCAGTCGCCCCCCCCTCCTCCCACCGCTGCAGCTGCTGCCGTGTGCCTGACTCCCACGCCTCAGGACAAGCCACAGCACAAATCAACCCCGACACGTGTTTATTGGCCTCAGCAAATTAAGACATGACACGTTAATGCCGGATATTGCTTACATGCATTCATGTGCCACCCTGTTTTACGTTGAAAGCGTTTGACGGACGCCCTTATCCGCAGCAACATACGTGTTTATTGGTACGACGGAGCGTGTCCTCCCTGGGAATCCACCAGCCTCTGCTTGCTCAGCTGATGGAGCTACAGCACCACCCTCTCCACCCCTGCTTTGTGCATGTCCCTGTGTTCTGTATGATTCACTCGGTTCATTCACATCACTCACTCTGTCACCCAGAGCTCCACACTGGGACCTGCTGGCCTGCGAATGCCTGTCTGTGAGTGCCAGCCTGTGGGGAAGGGAAAAAGAGAACCTGTAATCTTTATTGGCCGTGCGTGCCAGGCCACTACAGCGGAGGCAACGTTGGCTGCTGGAAAGCGTGGGGACAGCCTACCTCAAATATTCAGGCCCTCCTGTAACCACCATCTACAGCCATGGCAATGACTGCTGTGTTATATAGACACAGTTTCCTCAGTGTAGCAAATAGCCTAGTGTGTACAGTAGTTATATCAACAGAGTTGTTCTGTAAGTGTAGAGCCTCGTTCCTGTTCATGAGAAAAGCTCTTGCAATATCTCAGATATTTCAAACCATGTCAGGCAACAGTTCGGTTTTTAGAGTAGTGTTTACCAACCAACTCAACTGATCAAACACGAAGACAAAAAAACAACACTGTAATACAATCCTAACACTGTAATACAATCCTAACACCGTAATACAGTCTTTTTTTTGTCAGGAAGGACCATTTTACAGAGGTTCCATAAAGAGCCATAAAGAGTGAGTGGTTGTATATCTGCACACACCAGCATGTCCAGTTAGAGAAGCCCATCAGTAATGACAGAAAGGCATTAGAACCTTCAGGACCCTGACATATAACTCACGTGTAGTATGAAGGGACCCATATGACTCCAACTTTAAGCCCATTGCACTGCTCCAGCTCTTTTTACAGATCCTACAACTCTTTAAATATTATCATTGCCATTTTCCCCAGATTTTTTTGTACAAAAAAAAACAGCCTAAGGAACTGAGAGAGAAGAAAAATTTTTTAATGGTTGCACCCAGAACCTCACAACCCCGTCAAGAAGAATTTATTTAACTCTTTTTTAGGAGTGTTTTTGAATTACATCTAAATGCTAATTATACCCCCTCAACAGACTTAATATCTATCCAGGCTGCATATTTCTTTCGACAAATGGCTGTGGAGCCATTTTCCTAGAAGCTGCAGATGTATGTCTACATGTCAATAAATTCTTTCCTGCTTCAAATATACAGTCTTCAAGTTTACGAGCACAGATAGGCACACAGTGCACTCGAAATATACACTCTAAACATCAGACCTCCAAGTTAATCAAGCTCTTTTGTTAAAGCTGGTCTACAAATCCCCAGGCTCTTTAAATGCAAATGGCTCCATTGTATGGAATGTCAGCGTGTTCTGTGGGAAAGTCTCTGTATGAAAATATAGTCTCTTTTACAAAAGGCTCCCT